>NC_056742.1:60235259-60387759 GCF_019279795.1 Protopterus annectens | reverse complement strand
TCCATCACATACAAAGGCTGTACTCTGGTAAACATTTATTGCTATGTATACGTACACACTGCTGGGACATCACCCCTCTGTGTTACTTCTTGGACCTTCTGTTCCAAGAGCTCCCTCATCCTCCATTTCAAGTTGACATAATGGTGCCGGACCTGCTCACCAGTCCGAGGTATACCGATGGCACTGGTGAGATCACGGGTGAGACTTTCCCATGCTTTCACTTTATATTGGGAGCCCTAGTACTGGTCCTGCAGCAGTCTCACATCATGTTTTTTTACCAAGAGTCCTACCATGAGCTTGGACTCCTAAATGCCTCAGCGCTGCACCTGAAAGCACATGCCCTCTCTAACACCTGCCATACTGCCTACAGTGGAGAGCTACAACCAGTTATGAGCTGTGTTCCCACCTGCGGGGTGTAAATACAGTCAATTTCCTACCCTTTGCCATGATTGGATGGCTTTGAATATGCTGAGCTAAGCTAAGCTATGTGCAAACCTGCTTAGCTTAGGTTGGCAGTGCTAAAAGGGGCAGGTTAAGCACTGCTTAACAATGGGCAAATCCACTTAGCTGGGTTATTCATTGGTTAGTATTCATATATACACGATGCTTTCACCTGGTCAGCATCACTGTGCAATGCATAACATTGCTTATGTTTTATTATATTGGACTACCACCTGTATGAGATTGATTCATCATTCATTAGATAATATAAAATAGTTTACCTTCCCTGACATCCCTCAATGTGCTGTAATTACATTTATTTTTGCGTGACTATACTGTGCGGGGCACTTGTGTTTATATGAGGGTTTCACTACTTTATTACACTGGCACCTCACATCTGGGCCTAATACACTACTCTGGTTGAGAAATATAAGTTACTTCTGCATAAATATACAAATACATTAAAATTGTAATGTTTACACATACAAAATGGAAACGGCTTTAGTGAGGCTTGAACCATAAATGACTACATGCAAGGTGTACCCTGTAACCACTAAACTATTGCACTTTTATTTATGTTGGGTGTCTATTGCTATTTCACTTATCGTGCCTTTTCAGCTGGGCTAAGCATAGCTAAGCAACGGGCACACCCGCACAGCTACTCTTAAACTTCATTGCATACGTGAAAAAAAAAAATGTATTTGTTGTGTTTTTTACTTCATACCCTTCAGAATATGCATGCTAATGCTAAACCTGTTAATCTATCAACTTTCTGGGTTTGTAGGGACAATTGTCCCTTATGGCTTTGCCTAGATTTCTTACACAGGAGGTGTATTTTATGTACTTTATACCCTGCTGAATATTCATGCTAATGCTAAACCTGTTATTTTGTCAACTTTCTGGCTTTGTCCAGATTTATTACTCTGACTGGTTGGGAGGTGTGCCTTTTTAATTCATACCCAGCCAAAAATTCATGCTAATCCTAAACCTGTTATTCCATCAACTTTCTGGCTTTGTAGGGACAATTGGTTTGGGGTGTTATCAGCATTCTCGCTCTATTTAAATTACCGTACGGCAATTCTGGTGTACAGGGGGGCATGTGTATTGTGACAGTACTGCTCTCAGACACACCCCCTGCACTTGTACACAGAAGTGTGTCTGTTTTAGAGCACTGCAGCACGCTTTCACGAATATGCATGGTGTGCTGCCATGCTGCACGGGAATGGTCCCATCTCTGCAGTAATAAGCTATTCCTGCACTGAAGTTTACTGAATCTGGGGGAGAACTTAGTAGTATGGTATACAAAAGAGTAAAAGAGAAAGAGAGTGTTTAATGAAGAAATAACATGTCACCAAGAAGATATGTTGTGTAAAATAAAAATTGATGATAAAGAAGAATTTAGAAAAGTATAGTATAAGAATGTAATGATAAAACATTACTATGCAAAACGACTGGAAAATCTAAATGATGAAAAAATTAAAGCTATAAAAATAAGAAGCAAATGGTGTAATCAAAAATAGAATGTCAATTTTTTTTTTGTGGAGACTGGTAATAGATATATGCCAGTAAAAGGAAATATGCCATATAAAAAGAAAATTGATAGAATATTTTACATTTTCAAGAAGAAGTAACTACAGAATATGTGTATTTGAAATGTAAAAGACTAAAAAGTCATGGGGAAAACTATGTAAAGAATTTTTTTAAGATTTACAAGAGGATAAAATAAACATGATTATGGTAAACTATGGATATTATAAGAACAGATGTAAACATATATTAAAAGATTAGATAAAAAACTATTTTACGTTATATGGGTTTTATGAAAAGAAATAAGTGAAATTATGTTTAATGGTAAATGGATTTTAGCAATGATATTAAGTAAACTCAGATGGTGATTACGGAAAAAGGAGGAGGTGGTCTAATAGGGATGAAAATTTAATATGATTGTAAAGGAAATTATGAATATGTGTAAATAGATTTGTATAGCTATATATTTGTACATTTTTAAATATTTGCAAGTATGTTGTAAATAACATTTCTTTTTGCATATAAATAAAGGACCCCAATTCTTTTTGGTAGGTGTTGTAGGATCATTTACATCCACCTTAGCTCCTCTAGCAGATGGGGGCCTAGGTTTAACATACCATCTGAAGTACAGCAGACTAAGGAGTGCAGCACCCCACCCCCCTTATGCTGCACTGTAGTGTTGGCAATCGATCTACCTGATGTGGTACGTCAAAGGTGGCAGATGACTTGGATGCAAAATGTTATAGGGGCATATGCCAATTGGTCATTAGTGCATTTATTTCCTTACTAGATTTCTGAATGCAGGTATGTAAATATTGTTTTTGCAGTCAGGATTGAAGCAAACACTTGCTACAGTGCTTTGTGTATGAAATAACTTGTAGGAAATTACTCGTAGCAAAGGTTTTCTACAAATTTAAGCAGGATTTTTTTCTTGCTTGAGTTGAGAAGTGCACAATAGATGTGTCATACCAGCTTGCTGATCGGCACTGGGCACTTGATGTCCAGCTATCTCTGTTTGGAGGAATGGTTAAAGTGTAAGTAGGGCAAAATTGCACAACTGAAAATAAAAAAAAAAAAAACAGTAGATGCCTTTAAGTAGGTAAGAGGGCATGTAGTACATAGTCATTTAAGAATTTCACAACTGTAGGTTACCACAAAGGTTTGGAGGCACTGTATTCTGTCTGTTACTTACAGAAATGGATTTCTTGACAAGTAAAATTTGATGCATGCCACATCAATGGGAAGACAGTGGGGGCATGCTGAATGGGAGAAATATCAGCAGGAGACAGGGAACCTAAATATTAGATAATGAAATACCATTGGATCTGTCTCAGAGAATGGGCAGTACAGCTGGTCTGTACTTCAGAAGTGGCTGCTTTTGGCTGGGGTTAGGGTGTTTGAAGATTTTCCATCCCAGTACATAAGCACCGAGTTCAGTATTCTTCAGTGGTGGGTTACATAAGAAAGGAAGCTATTACTCTAAAAACTGATTACCCAATTGTGCTGAGTATTTTCTGACAGAGTGAGATTCACCAGGTGAAATCTCTTTAGAAGGAAATGAAATTTTGCTCTGATGTTATGAAAGGCAATGCTCTCTGTTGGATGGGAAAGAGGTAAGTGCCAATATAGACTCACAATGTTTGAAACAACATTGTCCTCCAGACACATTGAGTGATGTAACACAGTCACTCAATACAGTGATGACACAGTGCACCAGAAGATGGAGCCTGCTAAAATGAATGAGATGATAAGGAGTTTGATTTCACAGGTAGCTGTAGTGGAGGAGATCAGAGTTCGCTCTCCACTCAAAGAAGGTACTCAAAGCAAGAAGGTCCAGGGAACTTAAAAATGTGCATAATGACCTCATCTGCAATGGAAATAGGGAAAACAGTGGTTCCAGAAGACAAGAGCAAGAAGAGAGGTGGGTAGATGAGCCCAGGATGACATTAAGTCCAATGATTCTCTGGGACATTATGCAATGGATTTGAAAGGATTTAATCTTTAGGGACCAAAAGAGATGTCATGTTAATCAAGTAGCTAACTACAAATATGAATGGTACTAATGGTGGGTAGGTATCTGTGCCATCTGTTTATAAATACCATTTTATTTTCGTCTTCCTTTCCTCCATAGATGCATGTTACTACATCAATCTGGTGCTTCATATTTTGGCTTAAGTCTGTGCTTATCTGAGGTGATGCATGAAGGTGAATCAAAGTCATATAATTCTGTGAGATGTTATAAAGGAAATTTAGTCATGTAGTAGAGTAGAGTAAGGAAAGAAGTTAAGTGAAGAAGCACTGAATAGGGTTAATCAGCCTAAGGTAACTAAGAGGTATTCCCTGCTAGGGCAACTGGGCCATTGTGTATTATATCTATGGATGGGTTAGAGAGTGGAGTATATACAAGTTCATCAGGAATGGCTATATGCCTATAGATACTGTATAAAATATAATCTGTTTTATAATTCTCTGTGTATCAGTTATATTATGTGCATCATACTTACAAAAATTGATGCCAGGTCTATAAGTAGACTGTTTGGGCAACTGTACAATTTAATGTGACTAAGCCAAAAACATTTCATTCATGTTTATGTGCCTTAACTATAGTCTTATTTTGATGAAGGCGGTCCTGTTCAGTGCATATGGGATGAAAGCACTTAATTACATGAATAAAATGTTCCCTAGAATTCAATAAAGCCTACACTAAGTGTACACTGTTCTGAATGAACAGACAAGACAGACATAATGCACACCTTCTTCCTCCTCCTAATTTTAATTTTCCTACTGATATTCTTGCAGCTTTAAATATTGACAAGTATTCATAAACGTTACCACAAAGTGTAGACTACAGGTACACATAGTCTTTCTGAGTGACTAGAAAGCACAAAAAATGTGATAAGAGTTTTATTGAATACATATTGTCTACACTTAGTAAGGACCAAAAGAGGCTTTATTGAATCTTACCCATAGTTTTTTAACCTGAAGAGGGTTTATTTGCTTTTTACTTATTTTACACTTGGTAATCCCATGGAAAGTTGGTTTATTGATCTACTTCATGGAAACCTCTTGAATCTTCTTTTTTTTTTCTCAAACTTTTTTTTGTTTTCAATTAAAATAACCTTTTTAAATATCATTTTAAACAACTATATACAATATTTACAATAGCCTGACTTTCAATTATATACCCTGTATGTTATTAAATATAGAATTAACAGATAAGTTATCAGACATACAATATTGATTATTGCAGAGTGTCCAACAACGATATAAATTTCTTCCTAAAGATTATTTACCAACAGTAAAGTGTAGAATTCTTCCAAGGTCGGAGGTGTATTTGAATTCCACCTTCTGGTTACGCATTTCCTAGATATAGCAAATATTGTCCATAACAAATACATATTTGTCTTATTCATGTGGGGATCTTCATTTACATTTAGAATTATCAATATTTTAGTTAAGGTAAAGGATTCATTAAATAAAGCTTGTAAAAATGATTGATTCCATTCCAATATGATTTAATATTATTAAATTCATAAAAAATATAAATCCAGTCTGCTTTATTTGACTTTTCACACCTCCAGCAAAAACCACTTGTAGTAGTACTGATCTTTTTAATTCTATCTGGTGTTAAAAATGCTCTATGTAAGTATTTCTAGTTAAATATTTTTCAGTAAGACACTGTCCGGTTCAATTCTCAGCTAACGCGTCTTCTGAGTGGAGACATGCGTGAATGGGTATACCTTCATTGAAGGTTGTGCATCAGGGCTGGTAACTCGGCACGTAAAAATCAACTACCAATAATTAGCGGACCTGAGTTCCACTGTGGCGACCCCTAACCGGGAAAAGCCAAAAGACACAAACAAACTGTGTGTTAGAGATGTAATTAACCGATAGTAAGATATTAGTTTTAATTTCTTTTGTTAACTGCAATGACTCTCCTTTTGTTAAGAACTGCCAGTATGATGGTTTGCGAATTGTTTTATATGTTATTAATTCTTTATATAGGTTTGAAAGGGAATTTTTCTTTTCACAACTATTATATATAAATTCATTGAGAAAACTTATTAGATTTGGAATATCTTTAAATGAGGAATTATTAATTAATCTGCATAAATCTTGAGTGTACATTAGAATGCTTTGTAAGGTTAACCAGTCCTGTGTTGGAATATTGTAAGCAGTTTTTATCATATGTATATCTAAAACATTTAATTTATTTACACATTGAAACCAGCATAAGAATCCATTTTGTTCGCAGGAGGTTATTGTTTCCCTATATATTTTATGAGGAACATTCTTAGTAATGGTAAATGGAGTTAAAAGGTCAAACCAAAGTTTTAAATCTATGTTTGCATTGATAAGTTTCCTAAAGGAATTGATGTAATGATTAATCAGTGTTGTTTTAGAAGGTTTTGTTATATTATATTGTATACTTATGCATAGTATGTAACAGGGTTTGTTTGATTTGTCTACTATTAATTTTTTTTTTTTAATAGATTAAATTAATTTGTTAATATAGCCATTAATTCTTTCCAGTTGGCAAAATAATTTGGGTTTATCCAGTCTATTGTAGTTTTAAGCACAGATGCTTTTATATATGTTTCTATTTCTGGGAAGATGAATCCTCCTTGCTTCCAGGGTCTAATGTGATGAGTTAGAGCAACTCTATTCTTTTTGGGATACCATAAAAATTTTATTAAACATGAGTTTATTTCTCTAAGAATGCATCTTTCAGGAATTAACTGTATTGCTAATGCTACATATAGTATTTTTGGTAATAAGACCATTTTCATTAATTGCAATCGGTCTTCAGAAGTTAATATAATTTTGTTCCACGTTTCTATATATATTTTTATTGTTTCAATAATGTTTTTATAATTTGTTAATATTGTTTTGTTTATATTTTTGCATAACACTATTCCTAAATAATTTAGCGTAAGTTCTTGTTTTCCTATGATGGATTTATCTGTAACTTGTAGTTCTTTTTTCTTATTTAAAAATAGAAATTTTGATTTTGATCTATTAAATTGTAGACATGAAATCTTATAATGTTTCTCCATTACTTCTTCTAGCTCTTCTAATGACTCTCTGGTGAATGATTGGGTTAATAAAACATCATCAACAAAAAGTATTATTTTAGATATGTACTGGTCATAGACTTCTATTCCTTTTATTCTTGGATTATTGCATATTATTTCTGCAAGTATTTCTATAGCCAAAGCAAGTAAAATAGAAGAAAGGGGGCATCCTTGTTTAGTACTCTTTGTTATATGGTTAGATTCTGAGGTGAAATTACCTAATTTAATGTATGCTAAGTTATTAATATATATGTTTTTTAGTAATAAAATGAAGGGAGGAAGAAATTCAAATAATGCCAAAGTTTTAAATAGATATTCCCAGTTGTGAGAATCAAAGGCTTTTCTATGTCTAATCTGATTACAAGTTTTTTTCTATCTTCTTTATTCACGTAATCTATAAGAGTAAGTATCCTTTTAATATTATCATGTGTGTACCTGTTAAATAAAAATCCAGTTTGATCATTATTAATTGTTTTTAAAAGTGGGATTTTCATTCTGTTAGCTAGTATTGACATGGATATTTTGTAATCATTATTCAGTAGTGATATAGGTCTGTATGAGGTGCACTGGACTGATGGTTTATTATCTTTTAGAATTGGTGTTATGAGAGGATATTTCCATGAGGGTGGTATTTTTTCTTCTGACTGGACTTCTAGCAAAGTTTTATGAAAATGGGAGATTACTGTTGAAGGGAAGAGTTTGCAAATTTCTGTAATTATGCCATCTGTCCCTGGAGCTTTGCTAGATTTACTTTTTTTTATCTTGTCAACAATTTCTTTGTAGGATATAGGTTTTTGTAGATCTAGTTTTAAGTTTTCATGAATTTCTTTTATATTGATAAGGTTTGTATCTAAGTTTATTTGGTTGGTATCTAAATCTTCTTTTTTGAAGTGTTCCATATAATGGAACCAAAATGCTTCAAGGATGTCTCCTATATCTGATACTTTTTCCCTTTCTTTTCATGATATATAGTACTAATGTTATTTGCTTTAGATTGTATTTTAATTCTTGTAGATAAGTTATGTAGATATCTGGGTGAGGTGGCTAATGAGTTTATTTTTAATTTTTCCAAGGCTAGACAAGTTTTGTGTGTTAGAATTTCATTATATTTTTATATAATTCCTCTATTTCTTTTTTGACTTCTTGACAATTCAGATTTTTTTTTTAGATTTTGCTGTAAAGAGTCTGGTTTGCAAGTCTAATGATTCAGATTCCCACTCTTTAACTTTGTTTTTGTACCAGCTAAGGGTCTTACCAAATAAATATGCTTTTAATGAGTCCCAAAGCATGACTGTACTGATTTCTGTTGTATTATTAATTTCAAGAAATAATTGTAGTTCTGACAACATTCAGGGTCTGAATTCTTTAATTTTCACGATATATGATGGAATTCTAGTTGAGAGGATTAAAGGTTTAAACTCTATTTGGAGCTTCATTATCAGAGAGTCATGATCTGAGATGGGGCATGGAACTATTGAGAAGTTGAGGATTTTTGTTTGTAAATCTTGAACTATGAATTAATTTGCCTATTCTGGTTTGTGTTCCAAAATTTATGGTCTTTATGGGAAAATAATAAGGATTTATCATATTTTACTTCAAAAGTATCAATTAAATGAAATGAATCAATCCATTTTTTAAATATTTTGAAATAGTTGCTATGTGAAAAGACTTCTAGGTGGTTTCAGAAGCTTCTATGGTACAATTAAAGTCTCCTCCCAGTATAAGATTTCTTTTATAATTGTTGGAAATAAAATCTAGGTGTTTTTTAACCATCTCTGCTCCAATTCCTGGGAACCAATATAGATTAGCTAAGGTCCATATTCTGTTATTAAATTTAATTATAACAAATGCTAATAGACCTTTTTTGTCTTCATATTTATAAATAACTTTTGGAGTGATTATGTTTTTCTTCCAAAGAATTGATACTCCTTTTGTTTTTGTTCTATAGGAGGATTGAGCTAAGACTATATAGTCCTTAGGGCTCCAAATAAAGCTATCATTAGTCTTAAAATGCATTTCCTGAAGAAATACTACTTGTGCCTTATTTAGATTTAAATATTTTAGTAAGTTTGATCTTTTATTTGCATTATTTAAGCCATTAGTATTTAATGATAAGAATGTTAAATCCATTTCAGGTTATTGTTCGAAGAAACTCTTTGCTTCTTTTTTTATTTTGATTATAGTAGTTATACAATATTCTCTGATAACACTGGATGTTATTTTTATGTGTGTAAACTTGGGAGTGTAATTTAATGTTCTTTCTTCTTTAAATATAGGTAGGGTAAAATTCTGGTCAGGCTTTAAAAAAGTACTTCTATAAAACATTAATTCTAAAGTATCCAATACAAGTAAATATGAATTTCCCATTAAACATGGAATGAAAGTCATTCCTAATCCAATAGATAAAGATAGATCTATTGGATTATCACTCATACCTTTAACCAACAATATCAACTGAGCTCCATATGTTAAATTATTATATGGAGAATTTTCTTAAAAGCAATATGAAATTCTATTTTATTACATTATTGTTCTATAATATTTTATATAAAAGGATGGAATGTTTGTAGTGTAAACAATTATTATGTTGACTTAGAAAATATCCAATATTTAGTTAACCTTAAGAAATCCCAAACATGTTAGATATGTCATTTTGGGTAAATTAAATGCAACAGAGGCACATACACTAAATAAGCCAACAACAAATAGATTATTACTAAAATAATTTGACTAAAAGAACTCTACAGGAGACAATGAGTGATTACCAATGAAATATGAATTTACTGTAGGTCTACTGTCTTCCTTTACTTTCCCACTCTTCAGCTCACCAACTTCAACTTGCACTTATGAAAAGACATGGCTTATCAGTGATATCCTGACTCTGAGTAGAGGCACCCTACATTTGAATGCGCAGTGCTTTTACATATTTATAGATTTACAAAGCAGAGTCTAAGAATGAACTATGATCACCCTGACAATGCCCATCCTGCATAGGGCACCTCCTGTTTCTAGAATGGGTAATCACATCAGGTCTAGAATGAATGTGAAGGTACCAATATGGTAATCAAGACATACCTTAGGTAAGTATTATTCAAACAGTATTCAGAGCATCTTAGAGAGTTCTCGGGGCAGTTAGAATACTCTTAAGCCTCTCCTCCCTTGACCAAAAATAGAGATTTCCTTTCCCTTTCTTTCCTTTGTTTGAAATCAGTACTAATAAAAGAAATTCAGCAAACATAGGTAAACAGAAATAACATTCAGTAGTTCATCTTGTACATGACTCGCAATCCATTAAACAAGTCAGTGACTAACATCACTTTATTAAACATTATAAAGACAAATTAGATATAATTTCTTAGCTCTTTAAATTTTCTGATAAAGAAAAAGTTAACAATAAGCTATTTTAACTAAAAGTATAAAGCATTTCAATTTTTCCTTGCATGTATACATTTCTACTTATATTGTAGTATCAATAGCTGTCTGAAATTTGTACAATACTTCACTTTTTCAAATCATTCCTTTTTCAATTCAGGTTTTGTTTTGTCAAAACGGCAACAATATTTCAAGGGCACAATTAATATTTAGACTGATGTTTCAAATAAATAACTTGTCAGTTGCCAATTGTGTAGTACTACAAAATGACACCACACATGCCTTTAGATTTTTAGTAATAGGACAGTTAACAGAGACTGAAAGACTTGGTAATATTGGCAATAAGACAGAAAAAGCTGAGGCAAAATGGATTATTAAGCTATCTGCGAATAAAGGTCATGGTCTCAATGATAAATTTTCATTGAGACCATTTTTATTAGATAAACCTTTGAAACATTAAACAGTAGTAATAAGTCTTACTATGCAATATGTGTTTTAGTAAGTTTTAATATTTTTTCTACTATTCATATATTAACATGAGATTTTTATGATATATTTATATAATTTTTATGGAAAGGAAATGATGTGTTTTTGTAACTTACATGTGACTTGCTAATGTGTTTTTCATTGGTGTTTTAATTATATATAAGTTGATTTAAATTTTATGGTTTGTTGAAGTCTGATGAAGCGTTCCAAGCAATGTGAAAGCGCTTACTTATTCGAATAAAGGACTTGTCTTTTTATTCATCTGGCTTTGCTTCGTTTGTTGTGGAGTATCATCCTCTTCTGATTTTGGATTTGTGCTTTTTTTGGGAGGTGATACCTTACCCTGACAGTGTTCTTTTCTTGCTGAACTTTGCTACTTTGTTCACTGAAGGGACATGACAGAAGAAACCAGCAATGTGCTACTTGAATCCAGATCTTTGGGTCTTACAGAAATCTTCACAGAAGGTATTAATCCACTTTTAAAACTGTCTTATGCTGAATTAGCAAAAGCAGCCTCTACACACAGAGATACTGATTGGCATGTAGATGTTTTACAAACAATGAGAAAGCTCGAGGACAACCTCAGTAAAATTAAGAATGCCCAGTGGCAAAAAAGACATATGGAGGCATGCATTAATTTTAAAGTTGTCCCTAGAGGTCTTCGTTTGTTAAAAATGCCTACTTTTGGCTCTGCCTATCCTGAACTTTTGTCTAAGTGGCAGCAACTTAATTTAGATATGAGCTATGCCTACATGAGACTACTTATTGAACAATATACTTTAATAGAGTTGGAACTTCAGCAAGAAGCTATAGCTTTAGAAGAAAAACTGACTGCAGCCCTTACCAACACACAGAAAGAAGATTTTCTTTCTGATATAGTGACTACAATGCAAGCGCTAGATAATAAGTTATTATTGGCAAAAAAGAAGAAATTAGAAAGCGACTGTATGGATTTCTCGAGGGGGAACGTCTTCTCCTGGCCGAGAGAATCCACCAGGACAACATATGCTGCGACGCGTACTAACATTGAAATGCCTTTCTCTGAGCGTAACACTTTATCTGCTCCTACTCCTTCCTTGCCTGCTTTCTTCTCAGGTAGAAGCAGCAGTTAGTGAACAATGCTCCAGTGTGAATACAGTGAACTCTGATGTTTTAAATACAACTACCATGTCAGCACCTGTAGTGAGAAGAAAAACTCCTATGTCAGCAAGTGGAACTGTTTCAGCTGAATCTAATGACACTTCTCTTCGTTTTCCACTCCCTTTTCGACAGGAGATGAGGCACAATTGGAGTCCACAAACAACCAGGAAAAGGAAGATATCAGGAGGCCAGTTAGAACTTCAGAAAAAACTTTCAAAACTGCAACCAGGACTTGATTATTAATCTTTCCAGTCACATGCTCATGGACAATGAAAGAAAGATTTTGAACAAAGGTTTGTCCTTCATTCCCTCTCAGGGGACTGATGTAAGTGATTTAATTGTTGATATAAAATGTTTTGTCAGAAATATAGCACTTGGTTTACAGTTTGGCAACAATGTTTTTAATACTGATGTTATGTCTTTTAAAAAACCTTCTACTTATATGCCTGCTATACATCCTTTATTGGAAAGTTTTGAAAGAGCTTGCAGTGATGATTTGTTGAAGTTTTTTGAATCTGACAATATAAAACTTGATTTTTACAATATCACCAAGGAAGAGAAGTTAGCCCTTCATGATTTAAAGAACAATACTAGTATAGTCATTCGACAAGCTGACAAAGGGGGAGCTACAGTACTTCTAGATACCGGCTACTACCATGATACTATGTTAGAAATGCTCTCAGACACTACTACTTATAAGAGACTGAGCATGTCAGATCTAGATAAGTTAATAAAAACAGTACATGCAGATTTATATGACATGTTGATGTGTGGGATTATTGATGAAGAACTTTACAAATATTTTTTGATAGAGAAACCTGTGATACCAGTAATTAGAGGTTTACCTAAGGTACACAAGACCACACATAATCCTCCTCTCAGACCAAAAGTATCTGGCAGAGGCTGGCTAACTGAGACAATATCTATTTTTCTAGAAAAAAACTTGAGACCAGTTGTGGAATCTACTAGATCTATATTACGTGATACGAAACAGTTCTTGGAAACACTAGCACCTTTCAATGAGAACAATATTCTAGAAACTACAGATTATATGGTAACACTAGACGTTGTTTCTCTTTTCACCTGCATACCCAATGATGTAGGGATAGATTTCTTAAGGTTATATTTGTTAAACAAAGGACTTAGCAACAATCAAGTTATTAAACTCACAATGCTGTTAGAAATAGTTCTTTGTCACAATGTTTTTACCTTCAACAATGAATACTTCCTTCAAATTAAAGGAGTAGCTATGGGCACATCTTGTGCAAACTCTTATGCTAACCTTGTGTTAGCATACTGGGAGAATATGTATGTTCTAGAACATTTGGCTTACTCCACCTTTATAAGATATTACAAACGTTTTGTTGATGATCTTTTTTTAATTTGGGGAGGCACACTAGAGCTTCTAAAAGAGTTTGTTCTATATATCAATGGAACTACCACATTTCTTAGGTTGACTGAAATGTATTCACAAAATACAATTGACTTTTTAGATGTGACATTGAGGAAAAAAGACAATACTCTAGAAACAGAAGTATTTAGGAAGGTATGTAGGAAGAATGCTATTCTTCACAGAAGTAGCATGCACCCCCCCCCCATATACACAGAAACATTGTGAGTAATCAAGTGAAATGTTTTTCCAATATAACTAGTGATGATTTGGTTTTCTCTGATGCATTAAAAACTATAGAAAGTGATTTTAGGCATAGAGGCTATTGCAATAGAGATATGCGTTCATTGGACACTTTTGAACGTACACATCTAAGACGTCCTTTTATTAAAAAACAAGGCAGCATAGATGAGAGACCTATAGTGAGGAATAATGATAAGAGGAGACTAGTGATACCCTTTTCTAATAATAATACTTCTATTGTCAACATTATTAAAAGACATTGGAACATTTTACAGTTAGATGAAGGTATAAAAGACTTAGTGGGTGAAAAACCATCCTTTAGCTATAAGAACACTAAATCTTTAAAACGTATGCTTTGTTATGAGAGAGTGCCTAAAAATAAGATCTCCTCTGAGAGAAAGGGTACACTTGCATGTCGCTCTTGCAACCAGTGTATATATATATAATGAAATCTAATGTTTTTATACATCCAGATACTGGTGTTAAATATGAGTTTAATGAATATGCTGATTGTAAGTCAAGAAATGTGATTTATTTAGCATCCTGCATAAAATGTTATCGTTTCTATATAGGAAAGACTAATCGAACCTTAAGAGAAAGGATACGAGAGCATTTGTATGCTATACATAGAGAGAATGAAGGGAATGCCCTAGCCAAGCATGTACTACAAAATGACACCACACATGCCTTTAGATTTTTAGTAATAGGACAGTTAACAGAAACTGAAAGACTTGGTAATATTGGCAATAAGACAGAAAAAGCTGAGGCAAAATGGATTATTAAGCTATCTGCGAATAAAGGTCATGGTCTCAATGATAAATTTTCATTGAGACCATTTTTATTAGATAAACCTTTGAAACATTAAACAGTAGTAATAAGTCTTACTATGCAATATGTGTTTTAGTAAGTTTTAATATTTTATTTCTACTATTCATATATTAACATGAGATTTTTATGAAATATTTATATAATTTTTATGGAAAGGAAATGATGTGTTTTTGTAACTTACATGTGACTTGCTAATGTGTTTTTCATTGGTGTTTTACTTATATATAAGTTGATTTAAATTTTATGGTTTGTTGAAGTCTGATGAAGCGTTCCAAGCAACGTGAAAGCGCTTACTTATTCGAATAAAGGACTTGTCTTTTTATTCATCTGGTTTTGCTTCGTTTGTTGTGGAGTATCATCCTCTTTTGATTTTGGATTTGTGCTTTTTTTGGGAGGTGATACCTTACCCTGACAGTGTTCTTTTCTTGCTGCCAATTGTGTTAGTTTAGATTGTATGATTAGTGCAACTATAGCATGTTGCAAAAATAATATGTATTTTTTCATGTGCTCTAGAGACTGTCATATGCAAGTGACATATATAACGTAGCATATATAGAGCAGATAGCTTATGGATTCAAGTTGTTAAAGTAAATTATGCTTATTAATCAGGCAGCTTCATTTAAATTCACAAGTTACTTGGGGACATTCCAATTGAGTTTCCAGGAATGTGTAGTCCAATGTGAGTAATTGAGTCCACTTTTCCTCATAAGCATATGTCACTATTCATTAAACTAAGCAGAGTCTAACATCTGTCTAATAATCATTATAAAGACAAATAATAGTAACTTCCTAGCTCTTCAAACTTTCTGATATTGCAAAATGTTGACAGTAAGCTATTTTAACTAGAAGATTAAAACATTTCAATACTTCCTTGTGAATATATATTTTTACTTTTACTGTAGTGTCAAGAACTGTCTTTGAAATATATGCATTACTTCACTTCTTTCAAGTCATTCATTTTACAGTTCAGATTATATTTTGTTAAAATGTCAATAGCATTTCAAGGGCACATTTAATATTTAAACTGATATTTTAAATGAATAGCTAGCGGTTGCCAAGTGAGTTTGTACAGAGTGTGAGGTAATTGCAAAGATAACATGTTGCAAAAAGTAATATGTATCTTTTCATATATTCTAGAGACTGACAATTTCAAGTAACATATAAAATGTAACTTTTACAGTGCAGACAGCTTGTGAAATCAGCATGTTAAAATGAGTAATATTTTTTAATCAAGCAGCTACATTTCAGTGCACATGTAGTTTGGGAACATTTCAGTTGCGTTTCAAGGAATATGTAATTCTATGAGGATAAATCATATAATTCACATCATAGTAGATGTGTTGAGAGCTTTGGCTTTAACAGTATCAATCTTTTGCTTCTTCTTTTTGACATCTGTCTAGACATTTGTTTCTTTTGTTCTCTTGAAAGAATGTGACATCCAATCCATATCTTCTGGTAAAGTAATCACATTATTAGTTTTAATAAATGAAGAGGCTTCCTCTAAGTCAATAAAAGTCATCATCTCGTTGGCATACAGTATTCTTATCTTAGCTGGATGTGCGAGTTGTGCCTTGATATTATTTTGTTTCAGAAACGTTATCATTGGCCACACTTTTTTCCTTTGTTCCATTATTCTAGATGAATAGTCGTTACCAAATCTTATCAGGCTCTGTTTATATTTTAGAGGTGCCTTCCTCCAAGCAGATCTTAAAATCAGTTCCTTGTCCAAGTATGAAAGAAATTTGATAATTACTGATCTAGGATGAGAGTTTCAGTTAGTGGCAGGTTTCCCAAGAGCTTTGTGTGCCCCTTCAATGCCAAAGGAAATCCTTCTTTTAAATTTAAAAAGTCAGGGATCCAGCTTGATAAAAAGGAAATAATATCCTCACCTTCTGTGCTTTCAGGTAATCCGAAAATCCTGATGTTATTTCTCCTCTCCCTATTTTCCAAGTCATCTACTTTATTAACCAACCAAGTGTTTTGTTTGAGAAGCAGTTTTTTTCTGTGTTTCCTCTTCCTTAAGTCTGCTTTCTAAGTCATTTAGAGAAACCTCTAGTCCTGTTGTCCTTGTCTTGTGCTTTTGTATAATTTCCTTGAGGGTGTCAGCCTGTTTTTGACTGCTTGTTTTAAGATTTTCCAGGTTTTCTTTAAAATCATCCATCTTTAAAGACAACTCCTGCAGGGTATATGCCATCTGTTGTAGTTCCTTATTTAAGGCAGCAACCTGGTGAGAATTCTTTGAGTTGCTCATTTTAACAAGTTAATATATCTCCAAGCTTTTTGACAGGAAATTATTTGTAAAACTTCACCAAAGTTTCTAATTATGTACATTAGTCATTTATGTATAAGATTTTATACTTTGAAGAAAAAAAATAATATTTTTCCTGTCTTATTTAACTAGTTATATGGAGCTCTAAAATACTGCTGTTTTCAGTTAGCCATTCAGGCTCCACCCCTTGAATCTTCTTTGATTTTATTGGTTGCATTGACTGTATGGTCACACACTCTGTCCTTTCTTTGGTTTTTATTTGTTATTTTTACCTGACAGCAAATATTCTGAAAACATTCCACTTAAGGCACTCTATGTGAATCTTGGAGTAAATCTTTTTAAACTTATATATACCTACTCCAAAGTTGCACAACACTGGGGAAATAGAAATTCTTCACTCCTGGTTAAAGTGCAACATATTTTCTGAAATGGCAGTTGCTAAACCTGCCTTCAATGTAGTGACAGGTCAAATACCAGTATCCTGTATCTCATCATTTAACCTGCCATTTTTTCTCATTAACTGTAATAATTAGAAAGGTTTCCTGAGATAGTATCCTATTATGTACACCTAACAAGAGCAAGTATTATTTTAAACTAAGACTCCTTACTTAATACAATAATTGGGTCCTGACATTTTGCACAGATAAACAGTTAAAAATATTTACAAGGAAATGCATTTTATCTCTTTTGCACTCATGGTAATCATCTTGTCATTAAATGAAGTAAAACATCATTATTTCACTAAACCTTTGCATTGTGAAAGGAATTCACTCCATTTATCATGAAAATAATCCTTTAACAAAGTAAGACTGTAGTTAAGTTACATAAACACGAAAGAAACATTTTTGGCTTAGTCACGTTAAATTGTTCAGTTGCCCAGACAGCCCCACTTGATTAGACTGAAGAATGTGAATGTATTACTTATAACAATGGTACCACATATTTCTTAAAATTTACACATCAATATTTTTGAGTCCATCAACTATTTGGATGTTACTTTATTTCAGAATGCATCTATTGACAAGATTGAATGAAATGCATACTGTAAACCCACATTTTCCAACACATATCTACATTACATTAGCTGCCATCCATTTTTTGTAAAAGTATTTTCAGAGGTCTATTCATTAGATTGGCATGTATGAGTTCTAATGAAGATTTTTTTTATTCTAGAAAGTAAAAAATTGCTGAACATGTTTTTGGAGAGAGGGTACCCCCACCATCTGTTAACACATTTCTACAATGAAATACTTAAGGGTTTGGGATCCAAATACCATCAACTAGTTAATGTATCCACTGATACTAAGAACACCCCAGATCTTCCAGTCCAGACAACCAAGAGTGGAATCCAATAGGAAATACATCAGTTCTTTAGTAACACAATATAATGTTGATTCTAAATTCATAAAGGAGATAGTCAACAAGAATTGGAACATACTCAAAATAGATGAACACTTGTTCATCAAATTAGGTAATGCTCCAGTAGAAATTTCAGGAACTTGCTTGAACACAAAATGATTGACATCACCTGCATACACAAAAGGGCATCTGTAAGTAATTTTTGCAGACAATGTACTTTGATTATAGAACAAGACTTAATTATAATCACCTATTCACAAAACAGCAGGGTAAACCTTGTTAGGGGCAATTGTACCACAAGTGGTGTGATTTAAATTGCCTTATATCAGAGTTGTCCAGCACTTTTACATAGGGAAGGCAGAAAGACAGTTGTTCCACAGGAAAATATATGAACACTGTTGTGACATTTTAATATCCATACCTAACAATGCTTTGTGTAAACATTCCCAGAACTGTATGCATTTCACCAACTATAAGTTTGATATTTTGGAAGTGGTCTCCCAGGATGCATGCAAAGGTTATGGGGAAAATAGAACTGAATGCAGGGAACTTATGTTCAAGACCAATGCCTCTGTTTCATCTGAACTTAATGAACACCTATCCATTATTCTCATTTTAAAGTTGAGTTGCTAAATTATAAAAAACAATCCCTAGTAACTTTTACAAGATGAAACAATATTTGTATGTTTATGAACTTTTTTTATATGTGATTTATTGAATTGTGGTTATTAATGTTTTTGATCTTAACATCTTATTTTTCATGTTTATTTTCAATACTTTTATTATCATACTGTTTGCGTATATTCAGTTTTTCAATATGTATTTCAAGCTCAGTGTTTTCATTTTTACTTTTGCTTTAATCAGGTTAATTAGATAATTGTATTTGTGATCACCTAATTTCCTTTACTATTTAAATTAGTAGCCTAGGGTAATTTTTATTCTGAAGAAGTCCTGTCCAGCACATCTGGGATGAAGGGTCTATATTATAAGATCGACGTTTGAAAGCATCGAACCACATATGGTCAGCACCATATGGTCGATGTTTTCAAACATCAACTTTATAAAATGACAAAAAAAGAAAAGCCCCCCAGCACCCCCCACTACT
Organism: Protopterus annectens; assembly: GCF_019279795.1. Classification (NCBI taxonomy): domain Eukaryota; kingdom Metazoa; phylum Chordata; order Ceratodontiformes; family Protopteridae; genus Protopterus; species Protopterus annectens. Next base: position 60,368,524 of record NC_056742.1, on the reverse strand, counting down.
CAAATATACCAACTCCGAGACTGCACTACATTGCAGTAAATGGAAATCTACCCTTATGGAGATTTCCATTTACACACTCGAGATTCTGAGTGTTCAATATTCTCGTGTCGACAATGTCAGATTCAACATTGTCAGCTTTCAAGAATATAATATAGACCCGGGATGAAAGCGCTTAATTACACAAATAAAACATTGCTTTTTAACTGGAAGGTGATCTGTTTGCTTTTTACTTATTCTGTACTTGGTGATCGCATGGACAGCTGGTTTATTCATCTGCTTCTTGGATACTCTTGTTTGGTGTCAGGTAAAAAGGTATCAGTCTAGTAACATGATTACTAATGGGTGAACTTTCATTCAAGTGCATGGTACTGGCTCAAAAACCACAGTCTCGGATGGGGATGAATGATGCAGTAAACCGAGGTTACTTAGCTGCATCAAAAATCAAATTAGAGGGAAAGGGAAGAAATAGGATATATCATGTATGTATCTGTATCTTTTTTTGTGGTGGTGGGGGGGGGTAGTTTGAAACTAAAGGTTCAAATGAGAGAAATAATGTTAGTGGCTTCAATGCAAAATATTATGCTATGTACTCATTTGGTGGTGTTATCTGAGGAAGTAAGTTGTTTTGAAGGGGAACTATTAGAGTTTTTCATATTAGTTAGAGAAAAGTGGACAGGTTATTACTTTCACAGGATTGCTGGGATACAGCATGGAATGTGTTTTTTGGTAAGAATTTGGTGTGTTGACATATTTGTAGATTACACTAGTTGGGTGGTGGCAACTCAGGATATCAGAACTATAATGCATATTTGAGTGATGCATCTGGTTTTGAGACCCCTAAGGAGGCTAAACACTGCTATATATTCAAAATTAATCTGACTTGAATTTAGAAACAGAGGTAGAGGAGTATGACGGGCCAGTGATAGTGGTTACTTATAGCTGTAAAAATGGACAATTGTGTCAAGAGATACAAACTAGTTGCAAGGCATGGGTGGACCAGAAATTCCTTTCCAAAAAAAAACATTAGCACAGGAAGATCTAGCACTGTGTAATAGGTTAGGGTGGACTGTAGGGGAGAGAAAGACTGAGGAATTTGGTGTAGGGATCCGACATTGGGGAGTACTAATAACTGTATCAAAAGGTAGTGGGTACAAATAAAGCTGGCAAGGGAATGCAAAGATAAACTGTTGCTGCAGGAGAAGAAAATATGCACTCAGATGGTGGGGAAATTATAGAAAAAAGTGTCTGCATAGGTTGATGTAATTTGCTCTAAGGGGAGGAGGTGCTGAGGGCATTAGCTAGGTTGAGTAGGGGTCAGAAGGAAAATAAATATGTTATGGATAGAGATGAGCAGAAGGTGGTAGGAGAAGGAAGGAAGAGAAATGCAGCTGATTCATACTCTGACTCAAATTAGGACAGGCAATAGGTACTGTATGGTAGACAGGAGGAGAAAAGGAGGTTGATAAGTGAGGTAGATAGGATTATCTTTAATGGTCGTCTGTATAGTTGCTGTACTGGGAAAAGATCACGTTTGAGATCATGTAATTTCAGAAAAAGTACCAGAAGGCTTAGATGTCTGAAAGAAGATCAAAAACAACAAAGGACAAGGAGGAGAAGTTAAGTAAATGGGAGTGGAATAGTATAAATTCTACTCGAAGGAGGAGAATTATAAAGTATATGGGATGGAAGAAGTAAAAGAGGGGAAAACTCAAAATAAAGAGAAATAATTAAGGAGTTTACAGAGGCAGGAAGGTAGGAGTAAAGTAGGTGAAGACACAAAGGTGCTGGAGGAAGTGTAGGAGAGAACAAATTAGGGAAAGAGAGGAATCAACAATGGAAGTAGAGCTTATAAGGAAGGCAAGAAGGGAAGATTCCCTGAAAAACAAGATTTGGAGACTATATTATTGATGTGGGGTGCTAAAAAATGGTTAGACAAACATGGATTATTGGCATTAAGAATGATGAAAGCAGTACAATAAGTAATAACAGGGATGTCTTTGGACAGCTGTACAAACCAATTCCCTTAAGAGGATGGGTGTTTTGGGAACGGGAAGGAGTTATTACAGGAAAACAATATAATAATACTGAATGGCCTGATGGAGGCAAACATGCAGGCTACAGTTAGATGTGAAAGGTAGAAAGGCAGGTGAGTTTGATAAAATTATGCAGAACAGGTTACATGTACTGACTGACATCTAGTTGGATGACTGACCAAAGGGAGATGCCTGAATCAGTGGCTGCTGTATCAGTGGTTGTTTTGCTAAATGGAAAGTGTAATCTAGGTAATCCAGCAAACTTTAGACCATTATCCCCTGAAACACAGAACTGAAGGTGTTTGTAATAATTTTGGCAGTCAGAATGGAGGGTACATTATCTAATAATATTTGGGGCAGTGAAGTGTGCTTTGGTGATGGCACTGTATTACTCATTGTAATCAGTAGTAAACTATAAATTAGGCTCCTCTTAGCCTTAAACTAATATAACTGGAATAGTGAATATAGCCATATACACTGTAGCTGTAGTACATTACATTAAACTCTCTGTATCTGATATTGGCTGTACATTAGACCAGTGTTAAACTTGTAAACTGATTAAAAATTTTTTCCATGCTATTTTATTCAACTAGAAACTTCATCCTGTAGGCAATCTTACCTTACATTTCTGACATCAGAGATAGATTTTCTTTTTTCTTTTCCTTGACTGGATACCCAATGAGGTTCAAACCACTGCATTCAGGCTTACTTTTCTCCTCTGTACTCATATATTCTTCCATTCCCACATAACATCTACCTCCAACCAATGGATGCATTCAAAACCTTGTCAATCACAGTCTTTTCTTCTTCCTTACCCAAATCTCCCCAACTCCCATCCAATACTCACATTAACTCAACATTCCTAACCAACCATCTGCAAACTTTCATGCCCATTTGATCCAACTCACTCTCGTCAATTTGGGGTTAATTTGGGGCCAGTCTTTGCATCTTTTCCTACTACAAAATGCTAATCCTAAATTTAATACTATTACTTGTCCAGACTGCACTTGCACACTAATTCTCCCTATACTACCTCTCTTAATCTAAACATATATCTTCCATTACCTCACAAAATCTTCATTACAAACACAAATACATCTGCATAGCCCCCAGCATTTTGACCCTTTCTTATATCCACCTAGTTAAAACTCAACTTTACCATCTCACTCACTAAACCCAAATTACACTAAGTTTATCATCATATTAAAACACAAACATAAGTGGTTACCCACCCAAACAACCTCACCTGCTAAAAATACAACTCTCGGCTGATGCCCTTCCTAACCCAGGACCAACTGTCCCAGCCACCATCCTTTTCAATATCATTACCACACCGAACAGATTACACTGGACCATTTCTGCTCAATATCAACCTCCAAAGTATCTATAACAGACTGTTGTAGGCACATGCCTGAGGTGCCCATCACCTTCTTGGCAATCATAGCCACAAAAACATGGTTAAAACAGGAGATTCATGATGATGAAATGATGCTGTCAAAAAGTCATGTGGGGTAGCTGTAATATATATGCAAACACTTAACATCTCTGTTCATTCAACTACCCTCTCACAGCCATTGCAAATGCTGAAATCCTGGCAGATAGTCTAGAAATAAATGATAAAGGTAGAGCAACAGTTTACATCCTATAGGAAATAACACTTTCACAACTGTGGAACTCCTCTCTTGGGTTTTCTCAAGGTTTTGACAAGAAATAATCATATTTGGAGACTTTAACATGTATTGTCTAATAGTAAAAAAGTAAACTCTCTACCAAAAACATACACCTTTCTGGGTTTACCCAACTTATAGATACCCCCTGCAAAAAAGCAACAAAGTACTCTGGATTGAATTCTCACAAGCCACCCAGTTTAAGATTATTTCAAATAGCTCCTTTCCAGACAATCAAAGTGACCATCTACCCATATTTGTTGTAACAAACAATGCAGCACATCCAAAAAATCACCACTTTAACCTATCTTGAAACACGGTTAACTCTGATTAAAAAATAGCTGTACTAGTACCTTAAAACTGAATTAGAAACAAGTAAAAACACTATCACTAAATGAAGTTATATCCTTCTTCAATACCACTTTCCTTGGTATACTCAAAAACCATGCCCCAGTTAGAACTAAGAGTTAAATTTAACACAGCACATTGGTTAACCAAACAAAGCCCCTAATGAAAACTAGAGACAGAGCATTTAGATACTACACAAAAAAAATAAAAACAAACAAAAAAAATAAAAATAAATAAAAATTAATCTGATGTCCATCATTAAAAGCAACTTAGAAACCAGGCCAAACATATCAGCTCAGACAAAAGACCTTACTACACCAGTCTATAAAACTCAAACCAAACCATCCCTAAATAGCTATGGTCAAAAAAACTCATTCATCATAGAGGGCGTGGCCAAGGATGAACACAGGATAGCAGCAGATTTCTTCAGCTCCACCAATTTCATTACATTGACAGGAATTAATTACTTAAAAAATTAATTTTTGAAGTAATTTTCTTTCTAAATATGTTTGTTTTATATAGTTCTTGAACTATATCTAAAAAAGAAAGGAAATCTTAATAATATTCCTGTCAGAAATTACTTTGGAAATTTTCCTCTCAGTTTATGAGTCTGAAATGAGTTCCAGTAAGACAAATTCTCAAGACTCCAGCATCAAGAAAGAACTTCAGTCTCTGATAATTATAGTCCAGCAACTTACTGCTAAGATGGATAAAATGGATACTAAAATAGACACTTTCATAGAAAAAACTACAAAACAAATAGACTTGTTACATATGGACCTGCAACAACAGAAGATCCAGATGGCAGGCATAGAAGAAGCTGTGAATGACATGGAAAATAGAATACAAGAAGAGGAAATCAACATTGAGTTTCTGCTGAAACAAAATACACATTTACAAACAAAGCTGGATGACCTGGAAAATAGATCTAGGCGCAATAACATTAGGATTTTTGGACTGCCAGAAAATATTGAAGGTAACAATATTACTTCCTTTTTAACAACATGGCTCCCTCAAACTTTAGATTTACCAGACGCATTCTCTTTTGGTATCGAAAGAGCACATAGATCTATAGCTAATACTAACTCTAACAAAAACTATCCTAGATCAGTTATAGTTAGATTTCTATCATCTTTTGATAAAGAGATGGTTCTTAAATCTGCTTGGGCTAAAGCTCCTGTTAAGATTAATGAAACAACTGTGCATTTTGACAATTACTATTCTTCCATGGTATTAGCTAAAAGAAAAGTTTTTCTGCCACTAATAAGAGAGCTTAAAAAAGCACAGTTTAAAACATACCTTCTGTTTCCTGCCAAGCTTAAAATCTTCCTTCCTGATGGTCCTAAAATTTTCGATGACTTAGACTCTGCTTTACTGTTTATCAAAAAATAAGATTTTGGAAAAAATAGAAGAAATGGAATGGGCTAGTCCTTCGTTAAAGAGACTGGCAACTGAAACTTCGTGGAAGACTTCAGAGAAGAAGAAGAGACTAAAAAACAAATGATTTGTACTGTTTTTTTTCTCTCTCATCATTTTATTTTATTATTAATCTTTTTAAATATAGTTCCTGCATTTCCAAGAAGCAACAAATATTTTGAAAAAGATTTAATCAAAGTTATTCTCTGTGTGCAAAGAAATGTTTTGTTTCATAACTAGTCAAAATATCTTGAGATTTAATGGCAAGCTGTGATTTAACTTGTTTCTCTTTCTGAAGAGGAAAAATAAGGTCAGTAATTTGATACATTGTTTTTCCTTTAAAAGTTTATATGTTCTTCAAATGCTATTCCTAATTATACTTTCTTGATTACACTGCTTATGCTTGTTTGTAAATAATCTGTCATGCTTTAACTAATAATAATTAGAACTAAATAATAGTAAATAATATGTTTTATTTTTAACTCTATTAATATAAACAGTAAGTAACATTCTATTGTATATACTTCTTATAGCTTTCTCTTACATTTTTTTTATTTCTGCCTTACACCCTTTTACTTTCTACTCTCTTTTCTTTTCTTTATTAATATATAGAAATGCTTTTGATCATATAGACACAGTAAATAATAAGATTTGCATAGGAGTTGAGTTGGGACAAAAATGTTGAGTTTTGTTACTTATTAATAATTTTGGGCTTGATTTCACTTACATAGAGTCTGTAATAACCTGTAGAATGCATTGTGAAGGTTTTGTCATGTTTAGATGCATTTACACTGCTAAATAAATGTTTGTCACTAGTTTTTAATAAGTTTCCCGCCAAAATGTGAAGAGAGACAATCTGGGATGTGGGCTGTCTCATGCACAGTGTCCATGAGCTACTTCAAAAGCTTCAACTCTCAGAATTCTCACAGAGAAGCTGAAAGCAGCTAGTCTCACCTTTGACCTAGATATCACACTGACACATCACAGATACAGGAATGACACTACCTAATTATTCTTTCTTGATTACACTGCTTATGCTTGTTTGTAAATAATCTGTCATGCTTTAACTAATAATAATTAGAACTAAATAATAGTAAATAATATGTTTTATTTTTAACTCTATTAATATAAACAGTAAGTAATATTCTATTGTATATACTTCTTATAGCTTTCTCTTACATTTTTTTATTTCTGCCTTACACCCTTTTACTTTCTACTCTCTTTTCTTTTCTTTATTAATATATAGAAATACTTTTGATCATATAGACACAGTAAATAATAAGATTCGCATAGGAGTTGAGTTGGGACAAAAATGTTGAGTTTTGTTACTTATTAATAATTTTGGGTTTGATTTCACTTACATAGAGTCTGTAATAACCTGTAGAATGCATTGTGAAGGTTTTGTCATGTTTAGATGCATTTACACTGCTAAATGAATGTTTGTCACTAGTTTTAATAAGTTTCCGCCAAAATGTTAAGAGAGACAATCTGGGATGTGGGCTGTCTCATGCACAGTGTCCATGAGCTACTTCAAAAGCTTCAACTCTCAGAATTCTCACAGAGAAGCTGAAAGCAGCTGGTCTCACCTTTGACCTAGATATCACACTGACACATCACAGATACAGGAATAGCAGATTAATAATATGTGTTAAAACCTATGTCCCAAACATATACATTACTATAACTCATTTAATTCATCTGATTGACAAGCATAAATAATTTTATAACTCTATACTGGAAGAAATTGTCATGTGATATATTTTAAAGCAGTAGTATAGCATGTTTGTAAAATCTGGTTACTAAAATGTGTTTGCTGTGCATTATTTTGTATAAAGCAGACAGATTTATTGAAGGACAGCAATGTAAGATGGTGCTCAGTAAAGATACAACTCAGTGAGATCAGATATATATATATATATATATATATATATATGTGTGTGTGTGTGTGTGTGTGTGTGTGTGTGTGTGTGTGTATGTGTGTGTGTGTGTGTGTGTGTGTGTGTGTGTGTTTGTGTGTGTGTGTGTGTGTGTGTGTGTGTGTGTGTGTGTGTGTGTGTGTGTGTGTGTGTGTGTGTGTGTGTGTGTGTGTATATATATATATATATATATATATACATATACATATACATATACGTGTGTGTGTGTGTATCTATGTATATATATATATATATATATATATATATATATATATATATGTGTGTGTGTGTGTGTGTGTGTGTGTGTGTGTATGTGTGTGTATGTAGATATGTATATAAATGTTTCTGAGAATCTCCTTAACTATGAAGTATGATTTATAACAATTTCTATGAATACAATATTTTATTCTATTGGCAATAATGAGTTTGAGTAAATGCTCATATACAAGCAATTCAAGCTTTTTTTTGGAAGCTGTTAACTGTATTTACATGACAGAAAATAGATGCATCCTAATATATGTAATGTCTGAATCATATTAGCCAAAGTTTTTGATTTAAATGAATGTTAGAACTTATTTTTCTCTCCTCTTGATTTCTAACATCAAGATTATTTGAATGCTATTTGAATACAAGTGCTTTATATTACATGGATGTATATAGTAGTATGAACAGTTTTTAAAAAAAAAAAAAAAAAAAAAAGTTTATTTTAGTTTATATGATGCTGTTTTATGAAATGTGTAGTCTTGTCTTGCTAGATAATTGAATTGAAAACTGTTAACTTCAGTTAAATATAACTAGTATTAAATTGATAAGGTGGTAGCTGACGTACTGCTGCTTAGGGTAGGGTGTTAACTTGAGTGATAAATACTACTCTAAGTTGGAGTTTATAACTCCAGGCTGGATGCAAGGTTTAATCCTTACATTATTTTCACTTGTTCATTGTTATTTGTATATAGTTTTGACATCCACAATATATTTTGTACATTCATTGTCACTACAAACAAAATTGAATCCTATACAAATCCGTAAGAGATTCAATAAATACAGCTATATTTAAAGGTACACCTAAAGGAGGAGATGTAACATTACTTATCTTGTTATTTGTTATTTTGATCATAAGATTCTTAAGTTTTAAAATGCCAAATGACATCTTTAAAAGGAATTTCTTTAAACATTAATGGATTGAATAATCCATGTAAAAGGACAAGCCTAATAAGATACATTAATTTACATAAGGCCAACTTAGTCTTCCTACAAGAAACCCATCTCTTGAAAAAAGATATTGATAAACTAGCCACAAACAAATATACAGTATTGGTTAGTTCAGAGCACACTCAGAAAAAAGAGGAGTGGCTATTTTATGGAATAAAAGTATGCCCATTCCTAAAACCATTAAGTCTTATCAGGATGACAAAGGAATGTTTTGTATGGTTACAATACAAATTAATGGGAAGACTTACACTTTAATTAATGTATATTGGATACCTGGAATTGGTATTAATACAGTGAAACATCATCTTGATAAGATCATATCATTCTCTATAGGAGATATTATTTTAGCTGGTGACTTTAATTGTATACTACATGAAAGTGATACTACCACTATAGGAAAGAGAAGAATTACATCTAATGCAAAACATTTAAAGGATTTTGCTAATTCTTATCATTTGAATGATATTAATAATCAGATAGATTCAAAATCATTACCATACACCTTTTTTCTAACAGATACAAAACTTATTCAAAAATAGATAGGGTCTTTATTTCTAACCAGATGGTAACAGATTTAATTAATTCCAAAATCATTTCATGTCCTATATCTGATCATAATTCAATTGTTTTGAATTCATGATAAAAATACTCATAATGTTCAGATCAAAAGGATACCAGCATACTTAACTCAACTAAAAGACTATAAAGAATATATACTTTCAGAAGTAAAACATTTTTTAGACATAAATAACACTCCTGAAGTCTCCATTGTTTATGTTTGGGATGCCTTAAAATCTTATCTATATGGACAAAGTATCAGATGGTATAATAATAAAAGGAAATCTTGGGATAAGGAATTGTTAGATATTCAAAGTAAATTAGACTCTTATAAACATAATAATAAAGAAAATATTATGGACAAGAAAGTTATTGAAGAAATAAACAAACTAAATGAGAAATACAAAGAAATTTTAACTCATAAAGTTAAAATAACTTTAGAGAATACAAGTTTTGTCTTATTCAATAAGCCCCAAATACTTACATAGACTTAAAAATAAAACAAAAGGTTGAATAAACAAAACCATATCAAAGAAATATTTTCTCTAAGGAAAAGAAGAATGTTTCTAGTATACCAGAAATACTAGATGAATTTAGAAATCACTTTCACAAAATTAACCATAATAATATTAACATGGAACCTAAAGATAAAATAAAGGAGTTTATAACCACAAATATGAATAAAAGCAATAAACAACAGATTAAACTATTGGACAAGAGTATTTCATATACAGAAGTTATTACACAAATAAATAAGCTTAAATCAAACAAAGCACCGGGTAATGATGGTATTATACCAGAGATATATAAAATCCTTTCTAAAAATACATATTCATTAATACATAAGGTTTTTATTTTGGCCCAAACTGAGTTAATAACCCCATCTTGGCAATATACATTTATTTCGCCAATTTTAAAACCTAATAAAGATCCAACTAGATGTTCTTCATATCAGCCCATCTCATTACTTAATGTTGATTATAAAATGTTTATGAATATCTTTGCTGATAGATTGAAGACAATCATTCCCGGCATTATAGATATAGATCAGACAGGCTTCATTGTAAATAGAAATACTTTTGATAATATAAGAAGAACTTTAACATTAATAGATTTTGCAAATAGGAAAAAGAAAGATTTAACACTTATTAGTCTTGATATAAGTTCAGCATTTGATTCAGTAAGTTGGGACTATCTGTTTACCTTAATGAAGTGCACAAACTTCTCGGATGCATTTGTAAATCTAACTGAACATTTATACAAAGGAACGTTGGCTTATATTAAGGTAGGAACATATGTTTCACAAAAATACCCATTCTTAAAGGTACAAAACAAGGATGTCCACTTTCTCCACTATTATTCACTTTAGTAATGGAGCCTTGGGCTAATTTGATCAGAAACAGTACTGACATAGAGGGTTTTGAAATAGATGAAAATACAACATCCAAAATTCAACTTTTGCAGATGATGTTCTAATTACATCAGCAGGATCTAATTCTTCTATACAGTCTCTATTTGATAACATGATGAATTTTAAAAGTATTTCTGGTTTAATATTCAATGAAGAAAAAACTAAAATATTACCTATATATACACGAAAAAATATTCTCATTAGTGATTTTACTAAATATGTACCCAATTCAGGTCAGATAACTTATTTAGGTATAATACTATCTAAAGATATTAAATCTATTATATATAATAATTATAATACCTGTTTTCTTAATATACAAAATCTTTTAATACCTGGAATAATATGTTTTTACTATGGAGGAGAGACTTACAATTATTAAAATGATAATATTCCCCAAGATTTTATACTTAATACAATCAATAATACTTCCACCTACAAAAATAATTATCAAGAAACTGAACACACTAATGTTAAATTTCTTATGGGCACCTAACAGACCTAGGATTGCATTAAAGAAACATACTAATAGCTGGTCTCAAGGGGTATTTCTTTTCCAGACTTTAATTTATATACTATCTCTTCTATTGTAAAAGTTATTACTTTATTAATAGATCAGTCATATGTCACAAAATGGAAAGATTATTGGGAGCTAATTAGTATACACTTCATGAAAATCTCCTTAACACATAAAAATATGATTGTAAATAACTCCATGTTATGGTTACTAAAGGAATTTTGTACTTCACCTATTACACCTAAACATATGGTTTGTTACCCATTAAATATTATTATTAGTTATCGTAACTTTATATTCATGCACCCTAAGTATAGGGAATGGAATTTTATTGTATTTCCTATAATGTATACTCAGGGTATGCTTTTGTCATCTACTTCTGAAGGAACTCATTTAGCTATAGATAATAATCTAAAGTACTGGTATCAGTTGATATCTGATAATAAAGTTAAAAATCTAGATATCTTAAAACAAGAATTTGATCTAAGAGAAACTTGCTGGTTAGAGGTTCAGACCTTTAGACAACATCTCATTAATAAAATAGATTTAATGTCTATAACTGTTAAAGAATCTATTCCAACACTGACTGATTACTTGATATTAAATTTACAACATAAAGTTTCTGATAAAGGTAAACTTTCATACATACATAAAGTTATCAGACAAGAAACTTTTACAGTGTAGATTCATACTGGAATTATTTCACTTCTATTAATGGGGACCCACCAAATCAACAAGATAAACAATATATATTGGAATCTGCTTATAGAACTACATCTTCCATTGTCTGGAGACTTTATACATGGAAATTTTTACATAGATCTTTTATACACCTTTGATGATGAATAAAATAAATAATAAAGATAATCTATGTAAGAGATGTAATGTAGAAATTAATGCTGACTGGGCTCATATGTTTTATGACTGTATAAAATTGAAAGAATACTGGAAGTCAATTAATGAATTTTTGCAGGCTCTTTTACAGATAATTTCATTATTTCTAAATCTCTTATATTATTCAACACACCTGTACCTCAAAGTGTTAAAAGGTTAAGCATCCCTTGTTATGGTCTATTCTAGCAGTGGCTAGGAAAATAATAACTAGAAATTGGATTTCAGATACACCTCCTTCATTCAATGAATTTAAAAATGTTATGAATATAGTGTGCCATATGGAAATAAACACAATTAAGTCTTATCAGGATGACAAAGGAATGTTTTGTATGGTTACAATACAAATTAATGGGAAGACTTACACTTTAATTAATGTATATTGGATACCTGGAATTGGTATTAATACAGTGAAACATCATCTTGATAAGATCATATCATTCTCTATAGGAGATATTATTTTAGCTGGTAACTTTAATTGTATACTACATGAAAGTGATACTACCACTATAGGAAAGAGAAGAATTACATCTAATGCAAAAACATTTAAAGGATTTTGCTAATTCTTATCATTTGAATGATATTAATAATCAGATAGATTCAAAATCATTACCATACACCTTTTTTCTAACAGATACAAAACTTATTCAAAAATAGATAGGGTCTTTATTTCTAACCAGATGGTAACAGATTTAATTAATTCCAAAATCATTTCATGTCCTATATCTGATCATAATTCAATTGTTTTTGAATTCATGATAAAAAATACTCATAATGTTCAGATCAAAAGGATACCAGCATACTTAACTCAACTAAAAGACTATAAAGAATATATACTTTCAGAAGTAAAACATTTTTAGACATAAATAACACTCCTGAAGTCTCCATTGTTTATGTTTGGGATGCCTTAAAATCATATCTTTATGGACAAAGTATCAGATGGTATAATAATAAAAGGAAATCTTGGGATAAGGAATTGTTAGATATTCAAAGTAAATTAGACTCTTATAAACACAATAATAAAGAAAATATTATGGACAAGAAAGTTATTGAAGAAATAAACAAACTAAATGAGAAATACAAAGAAATTTTTAACTCATAAAGTTAAAATAACTTTAGAGAAATACAAGTTTTTGTCTTATTCAATAAGCCCCAAATACTTACATAGACTTAAAAATAAAACAAAAAGGTTGAATAAACAAAACCATATCAAAGAAATCTTTTCTCTAAGGAAAAAGAAGAATGTTTCTAGTATACCAGAAATACTAGATGAATTTAGAAATCACTTTCACAAAATTAACCATAATAATATTAACATGGAACCTAAAGATAAAATAAAGGAGTTTATAACCACAAATATGAATAAAAAGCTTAATAAACAACAGATTAAACTATTGGACAAGAGTATTTCATATACAGAAGTTATTACACAAATAAATAAGCTTAAATCAAACAAAGCACCGGTAATGATGGTATTATACCAGAGATATATAAAATCCTTTCTAAAAATACATATTCATTAATACATAAGGTTTTTATTTTGGCCCAAACTGAGTTAATAACGCCCCATCTTGGCAATATACATTTATTTCGCCAATTTTAAAACCTAATAAAGATCCAACTAGATGTTCTTCATATCGGCCCATCTCATTACTTAATGTTGATTATAAAATGTTTATGAATATCTTTGCTGATAGATTGAAGACAATCATTCCCGGCATTATAGATATAGATCAGACAGGCTTCATTGTAAATAGAAATACTTTTGATAATATAAGAAGAACTTTAACATTAATAGATTTTGCAAATAGGAAAAGAAAGATTTAACACTTATTAGTCTTGATATAAGTTCAGCATTTGATTCAGTAAGTTGGGACTATCTGTTTACCTTAATGAAGTGCACAAACTTCTCGGATGCATTTGTGAATCTAATTGAACATTTATACAAAGGAACGTTGGCTTATATTAAGGTAGGAACATATGTTTCACAAAAATACCCATTCTTAAAGGTACAAAACAAGGATGTCCACTTTCCACTATTATTCACTTTAGTAATGGAGCCTTGGGCTAATTTGATCAGAAACAGTACTGACATAGAGGGTTTTGAAATAGATGAAAATACAACATCCAAAATTCAACTTTTGCAGATGATGTTCTAATTACATCAGCAGGATCTAATTCTTCTATACAGTCTCTATTTGATAACATGATGAATTTTAAAAGTATTTCTGGTTTAATATTCAATGAAGAAAAACTAAAATATTACCTATATATACACGAAAAATATTCTCATTAGTGATTTTACTAAATATGTACCCAATTCAGGTCAGATAACTTATTTAGGTATAATACTATCTAAAGATATTAAATCTATTATATATAATAATTATAATACCTGTTTTCTTAATATACAAAATCTTTTTAATACCTGGAATAATATGTTTTTACTATGGAGGAGAGACTTACAATTATTAAAATGATAATATTCCCCAAGATTTTATACTTAATACAATCAATAATACTTCCACCTACAAAAATAATTATCAAGAAACTGAACACACTAATGTTAAATTTTATGGGCACCTAACAGACCTAGGATTGCATTAAAGAAACATACTAATAGCTGGTCTCAAGGGGGTATTTCTTTTCTAGACTTTAATTTATATACTATCTCTTCTATTGTAAAAGTTATTACTTTATTAATAGATCAGTCATATGTCACAAAATGGAAAGATTATTGGGAGCTAATTAGTATACACTTCATGAAAATCTCCTTAACACATAAAAATATGATTGTAAATAACTCCATGTTATGGTTACTAAAGGAATTTTGTACTTTACCTATTACACCTAAACATATGGTTTGTTACCCATTAAATATTATTATTAGTTATCGTAACTTTATATTCATGCACCCTAAGTATAGGGAATGGAATTTTATTGTATTTCCTATAATGTATACTCAGGGTATGCTTTTGTCATCTACTTCTGAAGGAACTCATTTAGCTATAGATAATGATCTAAAGTACTGGTATCAGTTGATATCTGATAATAAAGTTAAAAATCTAGATATCTTAAAACAAGAATTTGATCTAAGAGAAACTTGCTGGTTAGAGGTTCAGACCTTTAGACAACATCTCATTAATAAAATAGATTTAATGTCTATAACTGTTAAAGAATCTATTCCAACACTGACTGATTACTTGATATTAAATTTACAACATAAAGTTTCTGATAAAGGTAAACTTTCATACATACATAAAGTTATCAGACAAGAAACTTTTACAGTGTAGATTCATACTGGAATTATTTCACTTCTATTAATGGGGACCCACCAAATCAACAAGATAAACAATATATATTGAATCTGCTTATAGAACTACGCCTTCCATTGTCTGGAGACTTTATACATGGAAATTTTTACATAGATCTTTTATACACCTTTGATGATGAATAAAATAAATAATAAAGATAATCTATGTAAGAGATGTAATGTAGAAATTAATGCTGACTGGGCTCATATGTTTTATGACTGTATAAAATTGAAAGAATACTGAAGTCAATTAATGAATTTTGCAGGCTCTTTTTACAGATAATTTCATTATTTCTAAATCTCTTATATTATTCAACACACCTGTACCTTAAAGTGTTAAAAGGTTAAGCTTCCCTTGTTATGGTCTATTCTAGCAGTGGCTAGGAAAATAATAAATAGAAAATGGATTTCAGATACACCTCCTTCGCTCAATGAATTTAAAAATGTTATGTATATAGTGTGCCATATGGAAATAAACACAATTAGGACTAGAACAAATAGAAAAACATCTTATTTTATTGTATGGGATAATTTACAAAATTTGTTAAAAAATTTTAATTTCAATAGCATGGTATTTTAGTTTAATTAATTGATCTGATTGTAGTGGATGTCTTTGTAAATACTTTAGTTGTTTTGTTGAATATTATAATAATACCTATTTTTAATTACTTGTATAAAATTGTTATGATATTTCTCTTATATGTTAAAACAATAAACCTGTTTTGAAAAAAAAAAAAAAACTCATTCATCCTGGCATCCCTACCCAGACAACCCCATCATTAACCAACCATTCAGAATTATAGTTAGCCAATTCAGCAACTTCTTTATTCCAACATTAGCATCAGCCATAACAAACAACATTTCTACCTCCCTACCTTTACGAGAGGGCATCCTCCACCCAAGCAAAATATTCCCCAGATCTATACAAACTGCCAGAATCAAAAACTCCACCTATCTCTCTGTCCAAAGCCTTTGACACAGTGTCCCATTCCAAACATCATAATCAACTATCCTCCCTCGGACTAGACTGAACATCCCTCTAATGGTTCTCTAGCAAGGGTGCCAGCAGGCAGATGCAAGGGGATGCAATTGCACCCCCCTGGGACCGGCTTGCCAGGAGATTAATTTTCTTTTAGTTAAAAAAATATATATTTTTTTTAAGGGCTAGAATGCCCTTTGCGTCCAGTTACACAGATGGAACAGGTGCTTGTGACCCGTTTTCATCTTCTCCGTCTGTGTGATTGATGATTTACATCGTCATCTTTCACACGTGTGGAATTTGAAGTCGAGAAGATGTTTGGACTATGGACAAATGTACAAGGGAAAAGTAGGTGTGTGTGTGTGTGTGTGTGTGTGTGTGTGTGTGTGTGTGTGTGTGTGTGTGTGTGTGTTAATTTCTGTTAGGCTGTCCTTCAAATAAACAAATCACTAAACCTTCATGCAGTTACATTTCATGCATAAAATGCATCTCACAGCACAAAGCAATGATTCCACTTGTTATTTATTGGGAAAATACTTCATGTGTAGTAAATATAGAGCATCTAAGGTCAGGTAGTTTCAGTCAGTGACTCTAACTTGCAGGCATGTCACCTGGACACAAGGCAGACAGTGCCGTGCACATCCTGCAGGCGGGGCTCCATTATGGTAGCTGCCAAATTGTACTTGCTTCCCCTTGGCAAACACCACAGGTAGCTGGAGGCACCTGTATTGGAACTGGTGGTACTAGACCTGCTTTGATAATTTTTGTTTGCAAAAGGGCTTGGTAAGCTTTGTGAAGGCTGCGCTACAAGTTTGATCCACAGGATAGGCGTCATTCTCCATCAGTGATTCAGGAGGTGGACAGTATAAGGGAAAGAAACTAAGCAAACAGTAGTAAGTTTGCACAGGAATTCTTTTACAGCATGTAACAACTGCAGGGAGACTCCCTGGAGATCAGAACCATATCTAAAACTGGAGATCAGTTTGTCACTGATGGGGGGGGTACAGGGGTTTGCCTCCCGCTGCTGCTGGTGCTCCATGGGATACAGGTGAGTGTAACTCTCAGCCTTTCTTTAGCCAAATGAGACAAGTGGAAACATACCACTTTCTCTCAGCTGTACCTCATTAAGATCCACTATTCCTTATTTTGAGTCTAAAAATTTAGTGTTCCAGGCTGTTCCACTGTCTGTCCTTTTACAGATTTTGATTTGAGGAATATTATAACTTGGATTTAAATGAGAACAGTAAGTCTGCAGTCATATTAAGCTCAAACGTTATTTCTGACAATGTCCGGATCACTGGGGTAGCAGTTTTTTACTCATTTCAATGTGTTGTAAGGTTAGTTGTTCAGTTTGATTTGACTAGTATTTAAATATTGTAAATGTAGCTCCGTGTCAGTTTTAGAGTGCATTTTCTTTGAAAACTTTATTTTTATGTGTTCCAAAAATATAAGGCAACAAGTCTAGATTTTTAAAGTTGTGTCCTTCCTTTAGTTTGCTTAGGTGGGATTTTGTTTTGCAGTCAAAATGTCTTCTTTTCTGGTGCATAATGTAAACCCAAAATACCAGTGATTTGTCTTTCCTTTTTGACACGACACCTGTTAGAGTTTTTATTGCCTCTTAATTTAGTATTATGAATCACAATTCACTGTCGTCGCTTTGTCTGACCTACCAATTGCCTGGGCTTTTACTCAGATCTGGGCCATTTGAAGTTCATTCTAGGCTTTATCCATTTTATGCCACAGAGACAACATCTCTAGCACATATTGTATAGTAACTACTCATGAGAACGGCTAGTACAGAAGTGAGAAGTAGTAAATAGTTATAATAGTATATGGGCCATGAACCCTAGGAAACTGTTATTAGCTAAATATTTTGACATGGCAGAATAGTACTAATTGCAAGTTTCTATTGCTCATTAACTGTTTTTATAGTATAATACTAATTAATGTAGCTGTACATAGGATATGATATTTCCTTTGTATTTTATATCCCAAATATATTGTTTTGCATTAAGATGCTAAATATTTTGTAGAACAGGATACCAATTTGGATTTGTAGCTAAAATTTATTAATTCTGTCCCATTTTTGTTGATGTGAAATGTTTGCTGTAATGTATTTTACCATCATTCTGTATTGTAATTTGTAGATTATTTTCACCTTGTGGCCTGGGCCATGGCTAAAAAGGGTTCTGTTACTATATAAGGTATCTGGGAAAATGTCTAAACAGTTGGGTAAAAATTATTACTTCACTAGTCCTCTCAGAAAAATAAAACCATAACAAATCTTTGTGGTGCCCTTGGTATTTTACCTTCGCATAACATGCCTGCAGATCCATTGTAGACACTTTTAATACAATAAAAGGGAAGTGTTGTAATTTTATGATAGCTAGATTTTCCTGGACAAAATAAGTAAGTTAGCATTAGATCAGGGGCCTGGTATCCCATAGTTCAGGCAGGGAAAGTCTTTATGGCCAGCGGAAAGTTTCTGACTTAGTTTTGGATGGGTGAAACTGGTTACATTTTGTGCTTAATATTTTGTCTGTTTTTCTATTTGCATTTAAAAGTTGGTATCCTACAATTCCATTGGAGTGGGCAGGGTTACATAATTATGTGTGCAGATTTTGTTAATCAGTATACAGATTTTTGGGCAGTTGTACCTACGTTTTATGGGCCTTTCTCCGGATTTTTGATGATTCCAGGTTGAGAGGTATGAGTGTGAATAAGGGGGGGGGGGGGTTCATACCTTGCATTCTGTATGTATTTATTGATTGTAGTCCAAATTTTAGGTGGTGTATATCAGCCTAGAGTCTGTGTTTAACAAATGCATTTTTTTCTCAGCTCAACTGAAGCTTCTGCTACGCTTTTAAAATCAAGCTCAGAATCTCTCATTTGAAAATGGATTCTAAGAGCTGTATGGATGGCAGGATTTTAGAGGAAAAATGTTGGATTTAGTCACAGCAGGTCAACTGGCATACATACAGTTCTCTAAAGCATGTTTGCAACTTACTGAGTTGAAGGTTATGTTGCTGTTGAAGACATCAGGAATGAGTGTTGTTGCTTGAGCCAGCTAGTTTTCTGGAAAATGTCCAGAAAACTGCTAACAACTGAATTTACATAATTTAATTTAATTTATTCATTATTTGTTGTTCCATTATGGACTGTGCAGATATGCTTGTTTAGCTTTAACTGAGGTAGAAAGGTGAAAGGTTAATGCTGACCACCAGCAGTTCTAATGATACATCCAGTGAAGAGGTAGAACCAAGAGTACCCACAGGCAGGTGCAATTATCCGGATTTTTGCCTCATATTTTTGGTTTATTTCTCATAAAATTTTGTTTTTCTGGCAAATCATTGAGGACTGAAGTCAGAAAATAATGGCAGACATTTCAGCTTTAGACTGCATATCTTTCAGAAAATTAATTCTAACACAAATCCTGTTATTCTAGCAACTCTCTAAATGTGTCCCTAGTTTGGGGCCTTGTGTGTGTATGTATGTATGTATGTATGTATGTATGTATGTATGTATAAGAGGGGGTTAGCATACCCCTCAGCTGTCCAGGTTTTTGCAGAATGTCCAGATATTTGTCCCATATTCCTCATAGAAAGGATTGAAGTTGCTAAATAATGACAAATATTTAAGTTTTAGACACCATATTCTTTAGAAAAAAAGGCATACTAAGGCAAATCCTGTTATACTAGCAATTTTCTAAGTTCTTGAGATAAATACTTATAATCTGCCCCTATTTATTTTAAGCTTTGACACATATTTCTTGCACTAAGGTTGAGGTGTGTGTGTATGTGTGTGTGTGTGTGTGTGTGTGTGTGTGTGTGTGTGTGCGTGTGTGTGCGTGTGTGTGTGTGTGTGTGTGTGTGTGAAATGCCCTAGTTAGAGTTAGCAGGTGGAATTTATTTTCAAGTGCATTTTCAAGGAATTCTGAGCTTCAAGGGAAGCAAAGTTTACTGCTGCTCATGCTAAGTCTGATTAAAATGTACAACTGTTTTGTTCAGCAAATGGTATCACTATTGTTGTATAGAATTTTAACACAGTGTTAGTAGCACAGCAGGTAGCATACTTGCATCTTGATGCAGAGGACTATAGGATCTACTCCCATTGCATGTAGATTTGTAGTTGAAGGGGGTGGTGTGCTGCAGACCTGTGTATGTCCTCCTTTGGATGAGGTACATAGTAACTACAAACCTGTTTTTCAGCTTGCCACCCATTCCCTATTGCAATATAGCAGGTTACCATTTTTGTAATGTAACATAGGCTATTTATTCTTCAAGGTCAGCAGACACTGAATTTCTAGATGAAACACTGAAATATAAAGTTGTTTTCTAGCAACAACCTCTTCATTAGTTTCAGATGTCTTTAATGTGGAATTATTAAGATGACTTTTACTTCTTCAGAGATTGTGCATATTGACTGATATTGGTGGATTGTAATAGCAGTAGTCTGAGACGCCTTTTATGGTTGAAATGTTCTGAATTGGGCAGTTTGTCATTATTGGTTCATATGTTTTGTTTTATTGCTTACAGGCAAAATGTTCAAAACTATACATTTAAAACACTCTATCAAGTGGTACTGTATTATAGAAGGGATGTAATTCAGTCATTATATATTATAATTGATTCACCTTCTTGATTGTATTAAAGAAGTTTTGCATAATCCTAAAGATGTGTGCAAGGGGCCTATAATTTGAAAATAGCCCAACGGTAAACTTAACCTGCAACTGGCCAGATGAATGTTTTTTGAATTTGGGTTTTAATGCTGTTTCAGTGAATGTGAGTTTCAAAGGCAGAGAACTTTTAATGTCAAGTCTGTTTTCACTGTAAGACTATGCATTTGTTTAGCAAATGTCTATTAGTGTTTGTGCTATAAAATTTTAAATTAAATTTGTAAATTAATTCAAAATATCTGTCATTATTGTAGAAGTAAACAATAAAACAGCATGCAAACAGAGTTCCTAACAGTGTTTATGGCAACTGGGGAGAAATAGCCAAGTAAGAGGACACCGGAATGGCTGCGTGGGGAGGGGGTACATGGCGAGGCACTGGGTTTGCACCCGCCTGCAAAAAATCCTGCAGGCTCCCCTTTTCTCTAGTTATTTATCTAACAGACAACAAGTTGTCTAATACAACAGACTCTAGGCTGACTCCTTATTTTTTCCTATATCAGTAATGATAAAATCACTGTTCAGCCACGGAGATAGGAGGGGCTTCCAAGCTAAAATCTCTGGCGAAAAGTATTTAATAAACAGATTAAAATCACAAAATAGCTGTTAAAGGACAAGCACTTTCAGCCAACTGCCTTCTTCACATCCATGGAGTACTAATAGATGGAAACATAAAATGTTATCTTTATGTAAAATAAACAGTACAAAAACTTAGCATCTCTACAGGATTAAGCCTTATTTAATAGAAGATGCAAAACGATGTATATTCACTACGCAACTACTCCCATCCCTTCTCTTTCACTCACCCATTCTTATCAATCTTAAGCTATCCAATCAAACTTACTTAAGCAGTGATATAATGAAATAACATATTGTGGCAAATATTCTTTTTCAGTATATACGAAATAGAATCCTATGTTATAAAAACTTACTAACAGTAAAGAAACCCAAAGATTCAGCAGCTGACTCACTTTTCAAGTCACATCTCCAAAGTATGGAAGGACATTCCACTCCCTGTAAGACTAGATACTATACTTACATCCTTTAACCAGAATCTAAAGCAACATCCAATGGGTACATGGTCTTGATCTTGTTCCAACCCCAGCTAGATTAATTTACTTCCTACTACTTAACTGTATCTACTCTAAATCTGTTAAACATGGCTCTGCTCTTACTCTACCCCAGCAAGAATAATATACTTCTGTCCCTTAGTACTACCATAACTATATCTTTCCTACATAGCTTGTACATACCTTTCAACTATACAGATTTTCACAGAATATTCAGATTTTTTACTTTTATTTTTGGTCTGTTTCTCATAAAATTGAGGTTTTCTGGTAAATCATTGAGGAGAGAAGTCAGAAAATGATGACAGACATTTGAGATTCAGACTTTTTATCTTTCAGAAAATTCATGCTAATGCAAATCCTGTTAATTCTATCAACTTTCTAAGTTTGCAAGATGAATATTTAAAAGGTCCCCCTATTTTTGAACCCTTGTCCCACCATTATTTATGGCTTTGTTCAGATTTCTTGCTCTAAAAGGTTGAGAGGTATGAGCTAGTATCAAGTGACGCAAAAATACCTAACTAAGGTTTATTACACAAAGTGTATCATCAATAGTTATTAGTTCAAAGTTCCTGTTCATGTTTAACCTACTATGTAAGGTGTATTTTGTCAAAATTAACTTACTTCTTCATTGAAGATGCATATTGTATACTGTGTTATTAAACTTAATTTGGAGCTTTTCTCCCATGGCCGCTGTTGAAAAGTGGCACTGCCAAGTTGGACCATCCAAGTAAGTATTGTCTAGGTCACAGACTGCATCCTCTTTTGTAATTCACAGAACTCAGAGAAGAGCAAAAATGTGTGTTTCATTTTTTTATGCTTTATACCTTTTTTACAAGTTTGTACGTGCTTGGAGTCAGTGCATGTAAGCATCAGGGGTGTGAAGTGGATTTCTCCTCTGGAAAAAAAAAATTCATCCTTGACACCGTACCTGTCCTGTGGTTGTGGACTAATGAGGTTTAAATCTTTTAGTGCGGTGTAACTGTGTGTCATTTAAACAGCTGAAATATTCATAGTACATATGCAGTACAATATAAAGTACTGTGTACTTAGCAGTGCTTCCGTTTTCTGTTTCTATGCCATCATATGTAAACATTTTTCTGGTGGTATGTACCTTGTCTCTAGATGATTGTCTCTGTTAAAGTGACACCACAAGTCCATGTGCCAAAATGGGACAAGGGTTTGTGGATAGATGGCTGGATATATAAGAATTTTTCTTCAGTTTTGTTACCTGCGCAATGCATGTTCTCCTCATCTATAAAAATATGTGCATATATAAGTGTACCTGCTCAAATGTAATTAGCAGGGATACCAGGGTGCTCATGGGGTGGGGCAGGGATGCTTCAGAAGTGAAGAGAAAGCACCTGCCATCAGCCCACTATATACTGTCTTCACTACGCCATGGTAGGTGTGTTTGTAAAGTCTAGGAAGCCTTGGGAAAAAATGTTGAACTGCATGTGATGACTGACTGAATGATGGCCCCTCAGTGCTATCTCTCACTCTAATGATGAAGAATGCACAGGCAAGCTGACCATGGAGGGGGCTGATGTGTGTGTGTGTGTGTGTGTGTGTGTGTGTGTGTGTGTGTGTGTGTGTGTGTGTGTGTGTGTGTGTGTGTGTGTGTGGGGGGGGGATTGACAAAGAGTGCACAATAATGAAGTGTGTAAAACACTCATTACATTCTATTATGCTATTATGCAGCACACATTTAGGCACATCACATTATGCATTACATGAGAAATACATACAGGGACTGCACTGCACATTTTCATAGTCAAAGGGAGGCTTTTTAATATATTTATGAGCATATTCCATACAATATGTTCCTTGGGCATACATCTGCTATGAATCAGACATTTTAAATAAGAATTCCATTACTGAAAATATGTACAGGATGCATAAAAGGGACAATGCAACATTATTTTCAAATTGATTTTTAAATTACATTAGAACATGACTTTGTCTGATGTACTGTTACCAACTAAATAATTTATTTGCTTGGTTTCAGCACCAAAATCTCTAGCAGTGCTGAGCAAGTTATTACTTACTGTTAAGCAAACTTGTTCTTTTCATATGATCAAAATAATGGCTTAATATCTATAGCTGTGAATTACTATGTATCAAAAACATAAGGTGTGTAGAAAATGCTATACCAGCTGTTTGTATTATATACATGATTTTGCTTGTCTACTTAAATTAATTTGAAAAATACTCAGGACACACTTGCACTTTTCCAGAAGAATATAAACAGTATGATTAGATTAATATTCATATATGGTAATGTACTGAAATTTTAGTAGCAACAAAGTCTCACTCTAACAAAATAGAATAAAATATTCTTGATCATCTGTGATAAATGGGTCAGATGGAAAGGACTATTAACAACTTAGAGAGCTATGCTTTCATCTTAAACTAGGATGGTACAGTAAGCATTCTGACATTCTGAGAACTAAGTTTATGTTAAACTGCTGTTTCACAAGGCATTGTGTAACATAAGTATACCATGACATATTGAACCTAAGTAGTTAATGTCCAAAATATTTTCTATCACAAAAAATAAGAGTATTTTATTGCAACAGATCAATTACTTAGAATAAAGACAATTACTCAAACAGTCCATTTAACTATAATCTAATAATGACCTCTACACAAAAATACAGTTCTAGAAATTATGCTTACCAAACTACAATGGATCATTTTGAATAAAGAAAAAGACTTGCTTTATTTAGACAAGTCAGTTTAGCCAGTGTTTTATCAATTCTTCCTGCCTTTGACTATCTCTTCATTCACCTTTTTGCACTTGCCTTGCAAATGGTAGATGACATATATAACTTGTTTCTTATAGCTTTGGCTATTATGTCAAAGAAGAATTCTGTTAAAATTTTAGAGCAACAACTCACTTTTCACCTTAAGCTACTTCAAATCTTAAACTTAATTTACTTTATAGTGTAAAAATAAGAAAATCTGCAGATTTTCATTTAACTTCATTTATACCATCATTAGCTGGTTCTTTGGCATCAAACCTTTTGAATATTAAACTTTTTTCACATTTTAGCATTTTGATACTGCAGTTCAGATATCTTATCAAATAACATAACATATAATTATTCAATTTAATCTTTTTAATATTTAATCCTTTCCTAACATAGAACTTTTTGAAAGAGCAAACACATTAAAGAATCATAGAAGTAATTCATTCAGTAACAGCCAGAGAGACTAAATTGTTACTGATAGATTAGTTTGAGCTGATTGTTATCCCATCTGATAATAAGACCAAGACCAGCCCATGCGGTAGGCATGGTGGTGGGGAAGATGACCAAGTCAGTAAGTAGAATGAGGAAGGAGTTTGATCAAATCAGTGTGGAAGGACAAAAACATGAGTATCATAGGATTCTGTATGGAAGATATAACTATTTTATCAATGTTTACCTGGAAACGTAGTTATGAAATAATAGAGAACACTAAAGCACACCAGAGTTTTTGTGTAGCTGTCAGAACATTACGGCAGTTGCATAGCATCTAGGAGCAGATCCATATTATCCTGGCCATAGCTCCCAACTTCTTTGCTTAATACATAGGTGCAAAGCTAAATATAACGGGTCGAAACCCCATTATTGCATACCTTTCAAGTGCACATCATTATGAGGAATGTTCCTAATTTTGAGTCTTAAGAAGTCCATGTTCCTCACTGTTTCACATTTGAAGGGAGTGTCATGCATTTAGTGCTAAAAAAATTCTCTAATTAATATCACAGAGAGTTAAGAGATCTACTCAGCTATAATGAAAAGCTTTTTACTTCAAGTAATAATAGAGAAGACTGGACTTTATGTAACCACGTCACTTAGTATTCTGGATTTACACTTACTCTTGGTCAAGTGTCTCCATTATCACCATTATACCATTGGGAGCAAATTAATATATGTGATTAAGAAAATAATTATTTTATGATAAGGGGAACTATAGAAGAGGTTGCTGTTGCAGTTTTGTAGACCAACACTGGGATTCTGATGAAAAGCAAACCCAACAGCAAGAGCAAAGTAAATGCATAGTAAACAGGAGGTTGCAGCAGCTTGGGGTGTTTCACTTACTGTAAGCTACAGTAGTCTTTAACATACATATATATATATATATATATATATATATATATATATATATATATATATCATGGGTGTTGGAGGCCTTTCAAACACACATCAGGCGGTGCAAAGGAATGAACTCCTTCTTTGCAAAAATGCTCTTGTATTACAATTTTGACATCTGCTAAATTAAGTAGTCACATGCACTTAATTTTCTTATTATCAGGACTTATAGTTATGAGTCCCACCATTTTGATAGGCAGCCATATAGAAGGTGAATGTATAGTGTCAGAATTCTGGAACATTGTGACAAGTAAAATCACTGCATTAACAGCAGAGAACAGATTGTCCCGGTCCCCTTCAATAAACACAACACACAGACTGACGTTTGATGACCTTTGTTAAACTTTCATCAACATAACTTTGTTAACCAATATTTATTACAACTAAAAACATATTATCATTGATTTTAATCACATCATAAACATTCATGTAATGTTAGTCAGGACAGTGTGACCTCACTCATCCTGACCAGTAAGCAGCGTCCATACCTCCACTCGCTTAGTTATGAAACAGCATCCCACCACTCACTTCATGTACCACTTATAGAATTAAACCTCCAACCAAATAAGCAGTATTCTTACCTCTGCTTGCTTAATTTTTTTATCAAGCAGCCCTCAGCTGCTCACTTTCCTTTCCCAACTCATTGAAATGAATATCCAACACCAGAGGGGGAACAGATGAGGGCAAGCCTGTTCTTCTTCTGTGCCCACCAGCCTGACCAGTCTGTTCCCCCTCCCTCTTACCACACTTCCAACCAAAATGCCCATTAAAAGGCTAAAGCTGAACATCATTCGGTGTACATATAATAGCAATCTCCCATCACACCAGCTACCAAATATAAATATAATATTTAACATCACAGCATTTGCTGACCAACAAACCAAACCACCCTCCGAATAAATTCAATACATCCATAGAAAAAAAAGCACATGAACTGTAGCCCAATAAACCACCATTACCAATTCCAACCCTCACCACCCAGATAATCTAGTCAATAGTGATGAATTTCTGTCAATCTTTGCACTATCAAACCTACCCTGACTCTTCCAACCAATGAACCACTGATCAGGATTAAGTTCCTCTACCCTCATCACCCATGTAACTATACTACTCACAGCTCACTCCTCCTTGACCAACTGAATAGCTGTACCATGTTCCCCAAGTCACAGACAATAAATCTTCACCATCAAACTTTTTCCCACAAACAAGTGCACAACAATTTTAACCACTGTGGTGATCCCAAACCTATGCCTTCCTTATAACAGGATGCCCCAAAGTCCTGCAACCCCAATTTAACCACTCTAGCAATGCCCTTGCCCCAACCCTACCTACCCAACAAACCATAAACCACCCTCTCAAATTAAGCTCTACACCGTAACACTCCTTGTCACATTTATAAGCAGATTCAAATCCCCATGAATCATCCTAAACATCTGCTAAAAGGCTATCCCTCCAAAAAGCACTGAAAGGCACCACAATGATAAAGCAGTACACCAACTTATAAACCCCCCCCAAGGTAACCTGAATAAACTGTCTGACATGCCATTTTGTTAGCCGCAAGAAGCTGAACAGCCACCTTAATCCACTACTTGTCCTTACAAAAGGCCCAACTAGCGAAACACATCCCAAACACTTTCCCATAAATTAGTAAGCTGCCAATGAACCGGAGCTGAAACCTACATCCACCCTTTACCAGAAGGCTGAACTCCAATGCATGCATGATCAGAGAAGCCACCAATGAACCGGAGCTGAACCATACATCCACCCATTACCCAAAGACTGAAACTCCAATACATGCATGATCAGATAGCACCACCTTGGTACTATAAAAACACCAGGGAGGCAAAGGCCAACAATAGGGACAGACTCCGATCACTGTGCTAAAAACCATAAAGTGGCCAGAACAACAGAAACCACACTGTACACCACCTTCCTGCAAACCACATTGCCACCAGTGCCTGTGACTCCAATCCTGATGCCAGACAACCATGGGTTCCCCAAGAAGCCAAAACATACAAGGCAATCTCTGGGCTGTCCAAAAACATGGTGAGAGCCACTCACATCTGCTGCCACCTCCACATAAGAACTTCCTTAGCCATTACTCTGTGAGATCCACGGCCATCACTCACCACAACGACAAATGGCACCAAAGACCAATGCAGGGACTATTACCAAAATGCCCACACCAAATGAGCAAGCAGCTGGAATAACTGGCTTTCTATCAGCATGAACTCCATAAAGGATCTATGGTCTGAAACTTGAACATCTGTCATTATTATGCATTTATTTTTTTTTAATTTTAAAATACCTGTAGCCACAAGACCTGCCATTCATCCACCAGAAAACCATAACTTTATGCAGTTACGGCACTCACCCCTGACTAATTCATCAGCAAATTAACCCCTTAAGTCTTGTCCAACCCTTTACTGTGAAAATTGTCAATGCTGAAAAGCATGCTACCCACTGTAGTGCACATCTGTAGGGAGCACCTGTTACCCAAAGAACTCATGGCCTGCAAAAATGTTGTGGAATCCTACCACCACTAATGATTACATTATCAAGAAAGAGGGCCAGAAAATAAGGATTGGGCTGCATATCAACAGGATAAAGACCTACCATGCCCCTACCATTCAACTACCCGACAACCTCTTCAGAAAATGTAAGTTAGTTAATATCTAGCCACCCCACCAATCCATACTGCTTTATCACTTCCTTTGTTGTTTCCCCATGTTTTTTTTTACAAATCTGTATATATTATCATTATTAATATTTATGTATTTTTATTAGAGAGATCCCCCCAGAATAAGACTACCAAATTACTTCCTCCACTGCCCAAAGTACACAATCCCCCGCGCTTTAATCCTTAGTATGCAACTAACAATTATATATTTAATGAAAATGAATATGCTAAAAGTAGCAAGAAAAAAATGCTAACAGCCTTGACTACACAATAAACAATATATTAAAAGTAGAGTTGAAAATTGTTCAAAAGACTATACATTTGTAAAAAATAAATACATAAATAAGTAGTTAACTGACACCAAAACTCATTTTAAGTGGAAAGTTATGAATTAACATAGCATTAATAAGAAAACAAGGAATACTATAACAACCTGAAGAAACAGAGACAGAAAGCAGATGAATGGGACACTTTGCAGGCTACTATGTGTGACACATGAAATGCCTTTTACTGTGGGATTAGGTAATTTACTTCATGACTCATGGCTTTGTTGTCATTAGAAAACTAATTTTCTAAATCTACAGAACATGATATTTCATATACCACATCGGTTGCATATATATTATGTGTGTGTGTGTGTGTGTGTGTGTGTGTGTGTGTGTGTGTGTGTGTGTGTGTGTATATATATATATATATATATATATATATATATATATATATATATATATATATATATATATATATATATATATATATATACAGAAAGGGTAGGTTGCCAAATGGTTGTATTGCTTAAGGCATAACATTTTCCTGATGTGGCGGTGTATGCCTGTGTGTAAGCATTTAGTTCTCTCTCTCTCTCTATATATATATATATATATATATTTATATATATATATATATATATATATATATATATAGTGAATATATATATATATATATATATATATATATATATATATATATATATATATATATATATATATATATATATATATATATATATATATAAATAGACAGATATATATTTACATAGGGATTCTTCCAAATGTCAGTACTTACTTAGCTATACTTCCTCAAAGCCTTTACTTTTTTTAAGCAACTCTTTATTCTAGTTTAATTTAAGTAGCTTTGGAAACTTATTTTATCATTGCTCTGTGCCACCATAATTTCCTATCCCCAAATAGCTTAAATGCCTGCTCTGTCCACAGATGAAAGTATAGACGATAATCTTACTCTACACTAAAGCCTTTCATTCAGCTTCCTTATGCTTTATCACAGAATGAGATAAAAACATACTCACATCTGCTGATTTCCTTCCTTCCTTGAAATTTGGTCACATGTCCATCATCCCCGCAAGTGCTAAACGCTTGGGATGCCAAACAAACTACAATCAGCTACTTCATAATCAGGGCTTCATTTGCATATTCCACTGTTGCATGCCATCTTTCTCTGTCTTCCTTGTTAGTTTTAGGCCTGTGTGCTCCTCCTACAACACTACTCAATGCATCTCATCAGTGGGACACTGTTGTTCAATTAAGATTTACCTTGAGTTTCTTATACAATTCATGGCAAGCATTGCTGTCGGTCTGATGGCTGTCAGACTGTGATTGTTGTTTACACAGTCATGGGGAATGTTTTCCTGACTCACTTAACCCCAAAGCTACAAGCCTGATATAAATTTACCTAGGCAGGGCGTACAATAAATGTGCCCATTACCACTCATATTGCTAAATTTAGGCATGGGACAGGAGCCCTCTTTTGTTAATCAGGGCACATATTGTGATCTTTCTTATTAATGCACTTTCTGTAGCCTCTGCTGGTATTCAGGAGAATATTCTACTAGGTTGCTTCCCCTCCAATGATGGGTGGACTTCTGTCAACAATGCACTACCTCTCTTTGCTAACTTCACCAATACCAGGGTTACTAGTTTATTCTAGGTCATCTGAGTAATTGCTACGGTGATTCTAGGCCACCTAAGTCACTGTCAGGGCTGCTGTGCACAAAGCCAGCACTAAATCAATTACATTACCTTACAGTGAAGATTCCCAATAAATGGATAAAAGTCATCCATAATATAGCATAGTATAATGAACCAGGGAGTAGTAACAGCTAAGATATAAAAGTGCAATCCTGGAAAAAATGGTGAATAATTGCTATTATCTTCACAAATACAATGATCAGATACATTCCAAGTCTTATCATTCTAGTTAGAATGCTTTGAGGAAATTTCCAAATACTTGTGGAAAGGAGGCATTATAAAAAATCAAACAGAATAAGTTTAAATACATACTTTACAGTGATTGGTTCTCCCTTCCCCCAATAATTAAACAATGAATCATCAGTCCATGAATATCCAACTCAATTCATGAATATTAAGTGCATATTAGTTAAAAACACCATTAAAAACCTGCTCTAATATATTTATATTGTACATTTTACAACAAAAAGAGATTTAATAACATTTTCATCATTTGTTAGGTTGGGAAAGAGAACATGTCTTTAAAAGTGAGTTTTTTTCTAATGTATTATTTTATAGTAGGTTTTTGGATGATATTTTTTTTATGGAAAGGAACTTCTGAATCCATTCCATTATTCATCCAATATTTAAATGTAGTATTTAAACTTAATCTGTTTGATTTTTTATTGTTCTGATGAAGTCAACTGGTATTGACGAAAGCGCTAAACCTTATCTGTAATAAATTTTATCTGAGGACTCACGACATTAGTGCTCTTTCTTTGGTTATCATTTATAATCTACCCAACATTTTCAGTCAAACATTACATAGCTTTACATAACTCATTTACTGCAAGCCCTGCCTTCATTTAAACCTCATTCCTCCCCTGTATGTATTGTTCCCGTAATTCCCATTTTTCCTATGTAGTTTGCTCTTACCCTTTTCTAAAAAAAAAAAAAAAGCTTAGAATTGCTCAGATACTCTTACGAATAGAGTCTTATAAAGTGCTTTTGGAGAAAGTGACAGATTTATTCAGACCAGCTTCAACTTGCCTAAGGTGATTTTTAATAGACATTTGTTTCATCAATTTATCTGTCTCTTTATCAGCTGTATCTCTGTTTGCCTATCATCTCACCTGTATGTCAATCTATAGTAAATTATTATATTTAGCATAGATTAGTATAGAGCCACTTGTATTTTATATACAAATAATGTATATTATTATTTATAAGTATTATGGACTCTTGTGTAACAGATATTCTTCATAAGCATTTGGATAACATACTGGATTAAATATCTGTATTACAAGGAAGTAAATTAGCAAGCAGAGGACATAGATTTGAAGCTTATCACTGGTGGCCTACAGGGATAAAAACACAAACTACAGCCCTGAAGTTTTGGTTTAATTAGAAGCTTGGCTATTTGATGGCACATTCAGGAAAGGATGGCTGTACCCATTCTGGGGTAGAGGGTGAACACTCTTGACACATCCATGTAGTTAGTTTCCCTACTGAAGATTGAAGAAACAACTAGGTAGGTAGCTATAAGGCTAGCTGCACTTGTGGGCCATTTTATACCTAGTCAGTTTCCTTTTTTTTGTTTGAATTAACCTATCACATTTGGCTAAAAAGTGGCCTTACCTATCCCATGGTTGATAATTATATATTACCCCAATGAAAATTACTAGGATCATAACATAGATAATTTGAGGGACCCCTGCATGAGAAGAAGCATATAGGAGTTACCTCTGTAAATTAGTAGTAGAGATGATAGTCCTGCATTAAATTTTCATTTTACCATCCATAGATCCAAGTTACACTTGAATATGGACAGTGATGAGCTTTATTTTTTAGGAAAGGGGAGTCTGCCCCAGAGCAGTGGTATCCACTGGGAAATATATCTGTCCCTCCAAACAATTCTCTTGATGCTGCAGAAGAGATTTATATCCCTAGACTGAGTATTTATGATGCCATTTGACTTGCCGATGCCAGAGGATTCCTTGTATGCCAGATATAGGGAACCTCTTAGCAGTCTGTAGGACACAGAGTATAGTGACAGGGTTTTGAGTCAGTCCTTTTAGGGCATATGGTATAGGGCTTGTATACTTTTAGTAAATGATCTCTGTGGACATTTCAGTTGTATGTTTCTGGACAGATATATGCAAAAGTGGACATTAGACTTAATGACTGTCCTACTGATGGCTGAGTAAAAGGGGAACAATGAGATCCCTAGAACTTTTTTTATAAGCTGTGCAATATAGAATGACTTTCTTGCTACAATTGATACATGTTGTTCGAAAGTTAGGTCACTGTCCAAATAAGTTTCCAAATTCTGATCTGGTCAGGTCTTGAGGGATATTGTCAATGTTGCAGTTTCTCAGGGTAGATGACTTCTTAAAGGATATAATAAAACATTTTTTGCCATTCCATTTCTGTCTATGATTTTGTGCCTGGGAGTAAGTGGAGTAGCCCTGTCTATAGTAGACCCTTTGAGAACTGATGGTGGGGTGGCACTGATGCATACTGCAATACCTCTCACACAGTGCTACTGGGTGTCACTAGAGGTGGTAATTTAGGAGAACACACTTCTCACCAGCAGTATAACACTGCTCAGGGGGGCACTTCCTCTGCACTGGCCTAGAACATGGATCTGAGTTAGTCTGGTGATGGTCCATCACGTGTTTTATCACTATGCAGAAGATATTGCTTGTTGTGGAAAATAAGCAGTCAAAACAAACCCTTCCAAAGAGACACCTTGAGAATGTTCTCACTTGCCTCATTTCTTGTGAAACTTGTGATCAGCAGTACTCTTAATAACTTGTTAAATACTCTGATGAACAGTACAATAGAAACAGAAAAGAGTACTTTATATTCATGGTATATTTGTTTCAGATACATAACTTTCTAAGTGATGTCAGTAAGAATTGTAAACTAGTATGAAGCTGCTTGAACAATATCATTCGGCATCTGTGCAGCAGGAATGTTGTAGCTGTCAGTGGCACTTTGTCATAATTTTTTCTAATCCAGGTATTTTTGCTGTTGATTTAAGATCTAAAGCTTTTTTTGCTATCTGATCTGTTTTAGTTGAGGTGGTAAAAAATTAAGTATTATGACATTGCATTAAGAGTGTTGACTTGATCAGTGTTAACTACATGTCTGATAAATCAGGCTTTATTCTCAAGTGAAATAACAAATGCATTAAGCAAAAGTGAATTTTAAACAGTTTCCAAAATAATTCAGCTATAAGTGGGTCTCAAGAGTTTGCATCACGAAAAGCTTTTATCTTTGCTAAAAAAAAAAAAAAAAAAACAAGTTATAAAGGAAAAAAAAGTCTTATATCTTCTCTGCTGCCTGAAAAATTATGTCTGCTATCAGAGGGAAATAGGAAGTACTGCCCTGCATAAAATATCCACCATTTGGGTAACATGGTTAGCCAACTAAGGAAGCTAGGAGATTTCACACTTAAAATGAAAAACACAGATAAATATGATGGTTTCTGTTAAAGTGCATGAGGGAAAATGTTACATAAACGTGCTATACTCTTTGAACTTTCAATGCCTTATACAAGTAGTTGAGATGTTCAGACTTAATAAAACTATGAAGTAATAAAAGAGACTTATCTTACCTGTATTATTGTTACTGCTTATAATTCTATAGTGTGGACTACTCCATTATGCATTAATATTTCAAGAATGTTAAAAAGCATCAGCTTAAATTTGGGAACATTCACAAACAAGCATTGTTCATGCTTAAATGACATCCCACTAGGTGCTGAAATTCAAAATAATTACTATTCATGTCTTTACCTCTGAAAATATCTAAAAAATGAAAAACTGAACCAAAATACTGTTGACCACTTGCATTTGTAATGACAGCATTTGGTAGCTTGAATATGGACTGCATAGAAAATTAACCTGCTTTAAGTCAAAGATCATTCGAGTGGGGAGTGGGTTTAAACATGTTTTAGACTAATAGGGGCTTACACATAGTGGCATATAAACATTGCACCTATCATAGGTTAACTGTAGTAAGTATTCAGGATATTAGAGTGATCTATATATACAAACTTCCCTAATCTTAGATGTTGCACAACCAGCTATCTCATACAATTGCCAATAGTCAGGACCATATACCTTCTGTCTAGTATTCAACAGGCAGTACTATTGCATATGTTTCCACAGGATATCAAAAATATTTAAGAACTTAGATATACAATAAGTAAGATTTGGCTGATGGATTAAAGTCTGTCAACTTCTTTGCACAGAGTTTAGTAAAATACATATGCGAAGCAGACATTATAGTATATAAGTTTTGGTTCAGAGTGCAATACTGAACAAAATAGTGAAACATTAGTGATTCCAACAAAATGTAGCAAATGTGCACTCATATCTTATCATCTGAAATGGGTAAACAGTCTACTCTTTGGCATTCCAAATAAATTTAGTAGCCTCAAAGTTTACTACTCAGAACTAACTCTCTGTGATGCCTAATCATATATGTACAAACAGTTGTGTGAATTTACTGCTCTTTATCACTGTGCTTTTGTAACAGATTGAATTCTAAATGGTTAAGGCTGCATTGCAATGACTGGAGCTGTGTTTACCTACATAGTATGCAACTTTACACATCAGTATTGGTCCTACAGTCATTGGATGGAGGCAGATTGCAGGTTGCTTGATGAAGATGATTACAAATGCGGCAAGCAGTGTGATCAACTCCCTGGGGGTTGGGGTGGGAGTGGGTAGAGGTCCAGTCATGCTGACAGTCTGTCTCCCTTATCAGCACTTTCAAACTCATCGGCAGAGATCCAGGGCACTTGAAAGCTAAGCATTCCTATCAGGTGCTAACAAAGTCTGTGACCATTACAGCACAATCATACAAAAGACCATGTATGTTGTTATAGGGAGAAGAATGGTGCATTTCAAATGCAACAGACATAGCAGCTGAGCTGCATAGCAGAGGTCATGGAGTACCAACTGAGATTTGTTGTTTGAGATGTTGGACTCCACCATCCGTTGAGTCAAACAGATTCAGAATTAGCTAGTTAGTGACCTATCTTAAGAAACACATCTAAAGCATTGCCATCAATGGTGCAAAGGCTAAGGCAATGCTTTTGTTTTTTTGTATTGAACTCATCCATTCATGTCTGAACTTGTATGTCTGGAAACTGCACTACACTTCCTGCAAGTGACAGAAGCTCCTTCCACAAAAGGCAGAACATTTGCTCACCATAACAACATACAATCTCATTTTAACTGTAAAACACTTGGCTTATCTTAACTGACACAAAACCATAGAGTACTGTATTGCTCTTTAAGTGGTTCACAAATGCAAAATGAATTACAAAATTTAAAAAAAAAATTTAAAAATGAGAACATTCCATGCAGAAAGTGCTACTGTTGTCCCTGAATAATGCTGTAGAAAGATACAATTAATAGACATGCAATGTGAATTCATTTAAGTAATTCTGATATTGTAAAATGATCCCTGACATTTTTTGTAATGTGATTATTTAACACAAAAGCATTCATTATGCTTCAAGTTTAATATGCATGGAAGGATGATGTAAAACTGTGATAACTTACATGAGGAGCAAATGTACTCTTGATTAAAATCACACTTTTAACATTGACAGGTGTCAATATTTTATTTGGAAAATATATTCAGAATCATCCTAGAGACCTATTTTGTTAAATTTCACATACCAGAATTTCTTTCCTTCATACTTTCCAAACCCAAGTTGTATTTGCTATGCATAGACTCCATACTTTATCACCACTCCACCCCTGTGCTACACATTAAACAATTACTTTATTCCCCCCAGAGATATATGTTTATAATGACGAGGTTGATATAATGCCAGATGTTCTTGTTTATAGGATTTGTAATAAGCTATTCTTTAATTCAGAGTTCTTCTGTCTTTTGTATGGCCTGGGAATCCAAAGGAAAAAGGGAAAAACAAACATACATGGGAAGATTATGAATCTACTCGAATTGTTACCCAACCTTCAAAGAACCAAAATTTCTCCCAGTTATAACTTCCTCAATAAATATTTAGGAGAAAGAATATGATAATCCCTTGGATTCTCAAAAGTTTGCATAGCATGCATGATTAGTGTAAGAGGAAATTTTGCCAATATGGCAGCCAAGATATCCACGTACTTGCTCGTTTGATATGCGCGAGTGCTGTAGCACTAGTGCTGCACGTTCCCAGCCCCTGTATGCAAATCATCCCATTTGCAGGTGAAAATCATGCAAATGAGGCAAATCTGCCATCCAAGAAGCAGGAATCAGGGCGTGCAGGACTAGCATAATATGCAGAAATGTACTCTGCTAGTAACCGAGTACGGTACTGCAAAATCCAAAACGGAGCTATGACAGCTCCAAATAAAGGCTGCATATCATTGAGGAAGCATGCCAATGGCCAAGTAGAAGGCCATTGGCAGTGCAAACAATGCAAAATGTACAAAATACAACTATTATGATATGTCCACCGATCACAGCCATTGAAGCATAGGACAGCGGCGCGTAAACGGAATTGGTGGGGAAATAAGAAAATAAACCAAATAAAAGCAGTCTAACTAAAATCAGTATTCCACCATGCAAGTCAATGGCAGGCAAAAGACAACCTGGTCAGTGAGTAGTGGCTGCTAAGGGGGGAGGCACAGTGTGAGACATGTAACTATGCATTAGCAGGCAATCCTATGCAAATGAGGGGAAGGATAATGAATCCCAGTGATCCCCAGCATGTGAGGCAGGTCTCAACAGTGTAAGAGTATGAATAGCAGAGTGCAAGACTAGGAGGTAGGTGACATCATGGGAGGGTGTGTCAGCCGCACTGTAAGTGGATTGGAGCCCTGTGGCTCGGGTGTGCTCCTAGCTTAGCACAGCTAAGCTATGGTGTGTGTCTAAACCTGCCTAGCACTCTTTATAGGTTCATAGGTTCATACTAGGCTATCTGCCCTAGGGCATTTATAAGCCTAGCCAGAGTGTGTTTGACTTTCGCCACCCATTTTAAATTAATTTTGCTATGCCCTTTTTCGAGGTTAGTATACTGTGTCTCTGTCTAACAGTGACACAGAAGTGATACCCGGGGTAAACCTATGATCTCCCATCCACTCATCAAGATTCCTCTTGAAGAGAGTCAATGAGGGACTCTGCCTAACCTGGACTGGGATTTTATTCCAGAGTGA
Organism: Protopterus annectens; assembly: GCF_019279795.1. Classification (NCBI taxonomy): domain Eukaryota; kingdom Metazoa; phylum Chordata; order Ceratodontiformes; family Protopteridae; genus Protopterus; species Protopterus annectens. Next base: position 60,330,554 of record NC_056742.1, on the reverse strand, counting down.
AGGGAGCCTCTGGGTTATGAATCTGTCCCTCCAGCATGTCCTATTTATTTCAGTGCTGAGGTTCAAGTCTCGAGCGTAGCTCGATGGGATTTGGATTTTCTGAGGTGCAGCATGTCCATTAATTCTGGGTTGGACATGACTTTATACGTCAGGCACAGATCGCCCCTGAGCAGGCGGTATGCCACTGAGTAGAGCTGGAGTTTCTTTAACCGGGCAGCATATGGCATCTGTTTGAGCCCTTTGATCCTCTTGCTGAGGTTCTTTTCAGGGCTTTCCAGTTGCTGCAGGTGTCTGGTAAGGTACATCCCGAAAGGGGCATTGTACTCAATTATGGGCCTGATGAGGGATGAGTAAAGAGGAATAATGATCTCCCCTGATCTAGATGTGAATCCCTTCATGATTAGGTGGGCTATATAAAATGTTTTTCTAACCACTTTGGCCAAGTGGTTGTCAAATGAGAGATTGCTATCAACTTGGGTCCCCAGGTCCCTAATTACTTCTTCTGTACTTAATGGATTACCACCTATGTGGTAATTTGTGGGCACTTTGTTTTTGCCAAAGGAGATGACTATACACTTTTTGGCGTTTAGCTTGAGGCCATGGCTCTGGCACCAGTTGTCTGTTTCTATGAGGCCCTTTTGAAGGATGCTTATGTCGGCTGGAGAGTCGATTATGGTGCCCAGTTTGCAGTCATCTGTGAACTTGGTCAGCCACAGTCCTTCCGTGTTGGCCTGTACCTCCGAGAAATATATACCGAACAAGAGAGGTCCCAGGACTGAGCCTTGTGGGATGCCACTTGTAACTGGTTTGGAGTCTGACATGGCTCCAGCAATTCTAACCATGTGGGTTCTGTCCTTGAGCCAGTTTGCAACCCATCTAGTGACATAGGGGTTTATATTTAAGCTGGTGAGCTTATCTATAATGCCTGAGTGGGGTATTGTATCGAAGGCTTTTGCGAGGTCCAGGTAGGCTGTGTGGACCACCTTCCCTCGTCAATGGCTTTGGTGACTGTTTCAAAGAAATCAACCAGGTTTAAGAGGCAGGATCTGCTCTTAACAAAGCCAAACTGGGTAGGATCCAGTGTCTGTAGGTCCCCAATATCTTTATTTATGAGGTCCATGATGATCCTTTCCATAGCTTTGCAGACCAAGCTAGTCAGGCTTATGGGGCGATAGTTTCCAGGATCTGTTGTGGCACCACCTTTGTGGAGAGGGACCACTGTTGCTGTACGCCACTCTTTGGGTACATATCCTGTAGTAAGGCTGAGATTGAACAGTAGTTTTATGTTTGGGTTTAGCTCTTCTTGGAGTTCATGTAGGATGCAGCCCGGGACACCGTCTGGTCACATTGATGCTGTGTTTTTTGCTTTGGAGAGGGCGGCTCTTACCTGAGCATCTGAGATGTCAGGGGGGCAGCACTCTGGCTGGGATAGATATTTGCCCTTTTGGTGGGGAGAGGGGAAGAAGTTTGCGTTGAACCTTTCAGCTAGGATGTTGGCAATGTCTGTGGGTTTGATGCATTTTTTGTCATTTTGGACTAATTCTGAGCATATCTGGGAAGTCCCACACAGGTTCCTAACATAACTAAAGAAAGCCTTGTGATTATCCTTAGTGTCCTGTGCAATTTTTCTCTTGCAGCTGGCCTTAGACGATTTTATGAGTGCCCGTAGTTTTTTGCTAATACTGATCAGAGATGCCTTCCCTTTTTGGGATTTTGCTCTATCATGTAGTAGCTTCCTCCTTCTATTGTATAGTTTGTTTATGGCTGGGGTCCACCAGACAGGGCATCTGCCTTTGGAGGATTGGGTCTTGGTTTTATTTGGGATTGCATAATCCATGCATTCCTGAAGGTGTTCATAGAATGCGTTTATAAAGGATTCTGTGGTCTGGGCTGTATTTTCCACAGGCTCAGGGGCTTTGAAGGATTCCACCTCGGTTTTGAGGAGTGTGAAATTTGCTTTAGAGAAGTTTTTCACTGTGGTTTTCTGGGCAGGGGGTGGGGTCAGGATGTGAATATCCAGTGAAATTAGTTTATGGTCTGATCTTACCAGTGAAGGATACACTTCTGGTCTGGAGCATAGAGTCCCCATGTTGGTGATGATCAGGTCCAGTATGTTTTCCCCTCTTGTGGGAGTGGTAACAAGTTGTTCCATAGCATTTGAGTTTATAAATTCTAGGAACCTTTGGGCTAGGGTGTTGTAGCTAGAGTAATGCTCCCAGATTATGTTTCGGTAGTTGAAGTCGCCCAATATAATGGTGTTTGGAGAGACCCTCATTTTTTCCAATGTTCTCAGGAAGGCCGAGTGGGGTTCCTGGGTTTGGGAGGGTGGTCTGTAGCAGGCTATAAACTGGAAGGCAGTTTTACCAACTGATAGTTGCACATGGATAGTCTCTGATGCTTCGTGCTGTGCCACCAACCTGGAGGTGTGGGTATCTTTGACGAATATTGATACTCCCCCTCCTTTTGTGGTTTGGTCCAAGTTTTGGGGCCGAAAAGCATGGTATGAGGTATAACCTGGTAGTGCTGGGGTGCTCTCAGGAGCCTTGAACCAGGTTTCTGTTACTGCACAGATATCGATGTTCTCCATGCTAAGGAGAGTTTTGAGTGCATGCATCTTGAGGTTTAGACTTCTGGCATTGAGTAGCATTACTCTTAGTTTCTTATCCCTTATGATACCTATGGAGGTGGGTTTGTCTTTTGAGCCTTGCCTAAAAAAGGCACTATGGAGGAAGCAAGAGCTTTTGTCAATATCCGAAAACCCAGGGGTGACAGGTGCAAGCTGTCCCTAGCAAAGCATCGTGGCTTGTTGAGCATGTCATTCCAGGCTGACAGGCATTGGATCCCCTTTGAATGACACCAATACTTAAGTCAATTGTTGAAATTGATCATCTTGTCTTCATATTGTGGCATCATTCTTGGTGAGGGTAAGATGCTACTCAAGGTCAGGGTCATACCGGCCTGGGCTACATGCTCAGAGAGCTCCTCTATGTCTCTTTTCATGTAGTCCAGGGAGGTACATCTCAGGTCATTCACACCAGCATGGACAATGACCGAGTCATATTTGTACTTGCCTTGGAGTGACCTGAGTGCTTGTGTTATGTGGCGGATCCTAGCGCCCGACAGGCAGCTCACCATGACCTTCTCCTTGTTCAGCCTGGTGGGTGGGACGTCAGAGTGCCTGACGATAGAGTCACCTATTACAAGTGTATCAGGTGTGTTGTTTAGCCTTAAGGGCTGTGACTGTTCGGCACACTGGCTTTGTGAGCTATGTGTTGCACGTGTTTTGTTTTGGGGTAGCGGTTGCTTGGGTGTCTGCTTTGAAGGTCTCTGCTGCTTAGGCAGATTTTTATTTAGAGCCTCCGAGTATGTTTTTGTGTGTTTATGTGTTTGGTCTGCTGTCGTGGTAGGTCTATGTGAGACTGGAATTGTAGTGAGTGTGGGTTCCTTCTCCTCCTGAATGGTTATGCCAGTATTGAGTTGAGAGAGCTTAGCTTCCAGTTTGGCTATATGGTTGCATCTCTCACATGTGTTGGAATTTGTTGGGAGGAGGAGAGGGTTGTCTGTGTACATGAGGCAGTTGTAACATTGTCTCAAGATTCCCAGATTCACCAGCTGGACCAGAGAGGAGATTGACAACTGACCTTTGGACATGCTAGGATAGTATTGGGAATTCCTTTATAATTGAAAAAAGGGCCAATGGGGAACAAGGTACTCAAGGGGAGTTTGTGAGGGTGTAGTGCTATTAATTTTTTAGTGCTGACTTATATAATTGCTTTACTGAGCAAGTGCCAGGTAACTTAAATGCAATGTGTTACAGGTAACTTAAATGCAAAAAACGACAACCAGTAACTTTCTTTCAAGTGAAACAAGGAAATAAGTACAGTAAGCAATGCAGATATCACTAGGGATCCACAGAAGCACTGAAAAGCCGCGTTTTAGGTGGAATTAGCATTTCAGGGAAATAACAAGCAAACAAACAACAAGCATACAAACAAAGCTAGATTCAGCAGGCCTGGATCTAGTCTATGCTACAGCAAACAAGGTGTACCAGTTTCAGTAAGAAACAGTTCAAATATGCACTCACTATAAGCCTTTAACCAGAAATTCCCAGCTCAGAAGGGCAGAGTCCAGCCTCTCCTCCCACAAGAATGCAGACCACGAACCTTCTTAATGTAAAATAACTGGCCTGAAGCCCAAGTGCTTAAACCAGAACTAATACACTTTTAGAATAACAGACACTGAGCCCTCATTCAGCAGTTCCCAACTTAGAAGGATGTAAACTACCTGTCCTGCCACCACAGTGTAGGCCACAAACCTTCCTAATGTAAAACAACTGGTCTGAAGCCCAAGTGCTTAATCCAAAAGACTTAGAATGATAGCTACACTTTAATCAAGTTACTACCAAGCAGTAATAAGTATAATTGAATACTTTAAAGAATGCCTGGATTAGTGCTCAAGTTATACAAACAAAGCTAGATTCAGCAGACCTGGATCTAGTCTATGCTACAGCAAACAAGGTGTACCAATTTCATTAAGAAGCAGTTCAAATATGCAGGCACTATAAGCCTTTAACCAGAAAGAAGCAGTTCAAATATGCAGGCACTATAAGCCTTTAACCAGAAATTCCCAGCTCAGAAGGGCAGAGTCCAGCCTCTCCTCCCACAAGAGTGCAGACCACGAACCCTCTTAATGTAAAATAACTGGCCTGAAGCCCAAGTGCTTAAACCAGAATTAATACACTTTTAGAATAACAGACACTGAGCCCTCAATCAGCAGTTCCCAACTTAGAAGGATGTAAGCTACCTGTTCTGCCACTACAGTGCAGACCACAAACAAAGCCTACGCGGGTGTGCATGCTGCGCACTGGGTTTTACAGGAAGAAAAAAGAAGTTAAACCTAGAAATCGCAGCAGTGTGCACATATGAGCATTCTGTTTGTGTAGCACGCACATGGGCTTAAACAGGAAGGCAATGGGAAGGGAAAACAGCAGTAGGAAGGTATTCAAGGAGAACTAGCTTAGCTGGCAGGTGAAATGTATAACTATCAGCCAATTACACAGGCAGCAGAGCAGCCCATCTCAGAACACTATTATAAACCAAGCAAACACCTTCACCTTGGGTTTTTCCTACACTCTACACCACAGGTGTATACAAGCGGGGAATTTTTAACAAACAAACCTACAAAATGAGAAGGGCTGCAGCAGGCAACATAGAACAACATGTGCTAGAGGCTGAGGGTGGTGAGGATGTGAATGCTGCTGGAGAACTCACAGTGAGGAGACGGGGAAGAGAGTACAGACCCAGGGTAGCCTACCATGGGCTACATGAGCTGGAGATAGTGGAGGGCTATAAGGTGGACAGAGACCTCCTACAGCAAATTGTTGAGCTGTGCCAGCCACACCTGATACACCAAACTGACCGAGGGAAACCCATCCTGGTGGACACCAAGTTATGTGTAGGCCTAAGTATACTAGCCACAGGTACCTCCCAAAATACAACTGGGGATATCATGGGGATCTCACAGGCATCAGCATCCAGAGTATTCCACCATTTCCTGGATGCCATGTCAGCACATGCCAATGAGCATGTATGTTTCCTCAACACCCATGAGGTGTTGACCAGCAATATGCATCTCTTCCACCAAATAGCAGAGTACCCTGGGGTAGTGGGTGTATAGACTGCATGCACATACACAACAAAGCACCACCCGGTGAGCAGGGTAGGGCCTATATCAACCACAGGGGCATCCCGTCCATCAACTTCCAGGTTGTCTGTGATGCCCAAGGCATTATAATGAATGTGTGAGCTGGCTGCCCTGGAAGCTATGATGATTTCCACATATGGCATCTGATGCAGCTGTACCAGAAATTTGCCAATGTAGACATCCCCTATGGTCACCTAGTGGGGATGCTGGGTACCCACTGGAGCCGTAGCTGATGACACCCATCAGAAATACACACACACCTGAACAACAACCCCATAATGAGGCACACGCACAGGCAGACATATAATAGAGTGTATGAATCAGAAACCACAAAGAAATAAAACTTCAATCCACAAAACAACAGCCAGCAAAAGTACAAAGTTTTAATATAACTTAGCGCCTCGGCAAAGCCTTCAGAGTACATAAAACCATCAGTTAACACCCATTTAAATACAAAATTATTAAGAACAATTAATCAATTAAAATTCAAGCAAGCAGCCTCCAATTACATTCAAGATTAAGCCCTAAAAGGGACAGAGTGTTAAATTTTAAGATGTAAATACTTTCTTTATGCATTAGTTTCTTTTTATACAAGCCATCTGAACAAAAACCTCTAAGTACTTTTTCTAAAATAGTAACCTTTAAATCACCTGGGTTAGAGTCATGGCATTCTAAAAAGTGTTTAACCACCGGGCTGACCACTTTTTTATTTTTAACATTCCTAACATGTTCCTGCATTCTGTATTTAAATTTCCTCTTGGTTTCCCCAATATATACCAGATTACAAGAACTTTGAAGGGCATAAATAACATCCTCTGTTTCACAATTAAACATTTCCAATGGAAAAAATGCATGTCCATTTATAAAATTAAATGTTCTAACAGTATAAGTACAAACATTGCAGTGACCACAGGGGTAAGTACCCATTGGTGCCTTCATATATCCCATAATATTTAAGACAGGCATTACAAAGTGATTATGTACCAGGATATCTCTAAGATTTCTTCCTCTCTTGTATGATATACCTAAGAATCAACTTAAAATATTGCCTATATCATTGAATTTAAACACATATTGCCAATAATACTTAACTAAATTTACAAATATGGAATAGCACATGCACTGACACAGTAGGAACCCAGGGAATGACACCTCTCTCTGACTCGCACATAGAGTAAAACAGATGCCAAATATGACACTACCTGTGCTCAACCATGTATAGGGAGTATACTATGTGCATCCGACATAGGCAGCCCTCCAGCACCATCCAGAAGTCTGGAACACCCTCAAGGTAAGTCAATCAACCTACCAATTGCCAAATGGATTAGAATGTGTTGTTACCTGTAGCGATGGAATGGATGTGAGCATGCAAGGGAATTGGGTGGCTGAATGTTATGGCAGTAGACAGTAAACACCCATAGTGGCACCATGACATCTGCAACACATACTGGAGACAAAACCCACTGCAGGAAATGTGCTGTGCTACATGTGTGTCCATATGACCCACACATGTCAGTCAGGATGGTTCACATACCCAACAACAGTCTCAGCCAGCAGGACAGGTGTAGACAAACCAAAACAGAGCCTGTGGCATGGCCCCAGAATAATGGCTATAGTTAACCCCCTCCCAGGCCTAGACAGACAGACCACAGCACGGCAGGCAGTGGGATGTTAGTTCCGAAGGGTAGGAAGGCAGACAAAGCCACGATTTGTAGTTCACCGGTATGCCTCTAGGCAGCATGATAGTTGACATACCAGTTCGGTCATAGCAAATGTGTACATGTTTATCCTACATAGTAATGTAATAACAGTCAGATGTGCCCCCCACTCCTGTGTAGAAATGTAGAAATAGTCAGGTGTGCCCCCATCCTAAATAGTAATGTAATAACTGTCAGGTGTGCCCCCCAACTCTATGTAGAAATGTAGAAATAGTCAGGTGTGCCCCCCCATCCTACATAGTAATGTAATAACTGTCACGTGTGCCCCCAACCCTATGTCGAAATAGTCAGGTGTGCCCCCCCATCCAACATAGTAATGTAATAACAGTCAGGTGTGTCCCCCCACTCCTGTGTAGAAATGTAGAAATGGTCAGGTGTGCCCTCCCCCATCCTACATAGTAATGTAATAACTGTCAGGTATGCCCCCCCACTCCTGTGTAGAAATGTAGAAACAGTCAGGTGTGTCCCCCACTATGCAGAAATGTAGTAACAGTCAAAGCCAAATGATCGATGGATACCCAGAAGAGACAGCATGCTACCTGTTGGTGTACAACACAAAGGTCAGCACTGCAGCACACACTACCTGGACACAATCCACAAATTCAATACAGACAGCCATACTGGGCATGCTCACACACACAAAGAAATGAAGGCAATGTCAGTCTATAACATACTAAAAGGTCATACTGGGCATGCTCACACATTGAAACACATGAAGGCCATGACAGCAAACACCAGTGGACCAGACATATTTGACAGTAGCAGTTGTTAGAGCAGACACTCATCAGTATGCACCATTCATGCCTTGCACACACAGTGGATAAGAATCCAGACATATATGTCAGGGCAACACACATAGATGTGTGGAAGAGGGTCACTATGACAGAGAGCCATCCAGGCCTGTCCCACCCAGCACACAGCCAAAGGGCCCCAAACACATGCGATGCAGATCTCACTCACTGCAGATACTAGCCAGCAGTATCTGTCAACATTACAGACTATGTGGTGCACATGCCAGCTGTGCAACATGACTGTACAAGGAAGTAGTCATCTAGCAGCTGTATATATGTACCTGTGACATATGACCCCATGTGTGCCCGCATGTGGCATGTCAACCCATACATGAATGTGTTATGGCCCATGCACTCACCACCCTCTCCATAGCCCTACTATGACAAGCCTGCTGAGGTAACCCAATGTGAAGTACACCTTTGGGAGAGTTGTAGCCCAGTAATCTCCGTGGCACGTCCCATAACCGTGTACTGCTGTAGTGTGATAAACTAGTTATGTAGGATTTCTAACCCCAGACTTGGCAACTGTGTGTGTGCGTTTGTGTACATGTCTGTCTGTCTCTGACTGTGTAGAGAGCAATGCTTTTTAGGGTACTCACACTCCTCACAATTCATATACTCAGCTTTGGCAAGGCTGCTGATGTCACCCACCTAGAACTACACCTCTGGGAAGGTTGTTGTCTAGTAATCTCCATAGCACATTCTGTAACTGTGTACTGCTGTAGTGTGATAAAGTAGTTAGGTAGGTGTTCTAACCCCAGACTTGGCAACTGTGTGTGTCTGTTCATCTCTGACTGTGTAGAGAGCAAAATCTTTTAGGGTACACACACTACTCACAAGTCATATACTTAACTTTGGCAAGGCTGTAGTGTGATAAAATAGTTAAGTAAGTGTTCTAACCACAGACTTGGCAACTGTGTGTGTGCATTTGTGTACATGTCTGTCTGTCTCTGACTGTGTAAAGAGCAATGCTTTTTAGGGTATTCACACTACTCACAAGTCATATACTCAACTTTGGCAAGGCTGCTGATGTCACCCACCTAGAACTACACCTCTGGGAAGGTTGTTGCCAAGTAATCTCTGTAGCGCATCCAGTAACTGCGTACTGCTGGAGTGTGAATTAGAACTGTGGTAAGGTTCCATCTCCACCCATGGCAGTTCTGGATGTTTTGTGTGTGTTTCAATGTCTGTGTATGGAGTAATGCATCATAGGCTAGTCAATCGCAATACATTTCAAATGCTCTACCTTGGTAATCCTGCTGATGTCATTCACTGTGAAATGCACCTTTGGGGAAGGAGTAATCACCGTGGTGCATCCTATAGCATCTCCATGCCATAGCATGATTTAGACCTCTGTCAGGGGTTCTATACACACACATGTCGGTTGTGGATGTTTTGTGTGTGTCTCACTGTCTGTATAGGGAGCAATGCATTTTAGGCTAGTCACTCGCAGTAGTTTCAAATGGCCTACTTTGGCAATCCTGCTGATGTCATTCAGTGTGAAATACACCTTTGGGGAACAAGTACTCCAGTAATGTCCGTGGCATGTACTATAACTGTGTAGTGTAATACACTATTAGGTCAGTGTTCTACACCCAGGCATGATAGGTGTGTGCGTGTGTGTGTAACTCGTATCCTGGGTGGAGGTGGATGTGTGTGTGTGACACCTAGGCCCAATGTGTGGTAGGTTTTGCAAATTTCTTATATGGTGGCCCTAGTACATATCACAGTGTCCACTGGTACAGGGATAACAGCTGTGAAATAGACGAGAGGCTGGGGTGCATATCCATACCCATACATGTGACATCAAGGGAAGGCAATCACAGTTAGCAACCCCAGTATTACCCAGAGCACACTCTCACCCATGTCTCATACACACACACACACACACACACACACACACACACACACACACACACACACACACACACACACACACATATGCCTAGGTAACAGCCAATAAGTGGGTAGTACACTGCATATTGGCCACTGATAGTAACTATGGAGTGATATTAGTGGCCTACAGAGGGCATGCCACCCTCCACATCTGTGCAATATGAATGTACATGCAGACAGTGGACCTTCCCCATGTTCCCCAATGGACACCTGCACTACCTGTGGTGCCTTCACATGTGACCCATAACAGACATACCATGCCTGACAACATGCCCTGTATGGAAAGATGCCACTGATACCAGGGAATGCTGTTAGCATGCTATCAATGTAGGTGCAGGGTAAACCTGCTGCCCATTCAGTCCCTGCCATGGGTTGGAAAGACTGGCACATTTGATGATAATCTGTATTCACAACATGGGGCAGACACCACAGGTACAGTTCCACATGTCACTGTACATGCATGTGGGAGCTGTGCACATCTTAGACACCGTCCATGTCATGGACTAATGAACACATACATGGCAAGCTATGTACAGCATTGGCCACACACATTAGTCACCCAGATGACTGGATGGGGGATACAATACCCACCCATATGGGCAAATGCAGAAACTACAGCCCTGAGCCACAATGCAAACCATTGTCATATGGCTTGATGCCAAGGTATACCCATCGCCTACCCTTGTATAGCCTGCTGGCACAGTTGACCACCTCACACCCGTGCAGACATGCACCCATGCATGTCAGTACTGGCACCCTGTGTGTTTGTGTGTGTGTTGTATGGTGCGTATGTCCACATCCACACTCATTACAACCCCCATGGGCATACTGAAGCATGCTGTCTGATGTCTGAGACCTTCTCATAATCTTTGCTCATTTAACCTCCGTATGACCCGTGTGGTGCATGTGATACCTGCACAGTGATATGTTGTGACAATCCCACTACTGATTAGTTGTACTCCTGGCCCTGCCAAGTGTTTTAGTGTGTGTGCGTCCCTGTGAGAGTGTGGCTGTGTTGATGCTGGCACCTGTTCATGTGGACAGACACATGTATGTCAACTACCATATAGATACTGTATCCCTGTTGCAGATGTCACTCACCATCACATATATGTTCTGAGTGCTTCACAAAATGTAACCCATGTGGCGCATCCAATAACTGCATCGAACTGTGATAGCACTACATAGTTGTCAGGGGTTTGATACCCTGTGCTGGTAGGTGTGTGACACAAACATGCTTCAGTTTTACACTCCCACCCCTCTCTGACATGTATTTGCCTCTGTCTGCCTCACTCACTCCCTCTCTGGTGGATGTGGAGACCCACACCTGCTTTGCTTAGGCAGAAGCATGTGTATTTTAAGTGATGCTCATGATCAGCTGATGACCTCTGCACAAATTGCAGCCCTCCCCTAGCTTATTGCATGTGGAACATCTGTGGTAACATTCCCATAGCCAATTGCATGGAAACACAATCCAATATCTAGGAACATTGTGGTGGGGTTAGCCCTTTTTATTCACTATGAGCAGGAACTAGTACTGTTGTTTGGCAAACAGCATCTGAGATGAATTGGGGATTTACCTCTAACAATATACACTGGGGAAAAAGGGCAACAAACAGGAGGGTGAAGTGTTGGACCTGACTACAGACTGTAAGTGCTGCTATACTGCATTAGGACTAATGTTGATTTCACAGTGTTTGTCTGGATATGGCTGCTGTACATGTCTCAATACCTGCCATGTCAGTTCCATGTTTATGAGGAATCCCAATCTGCAGGGTCATCTGCAGACTGGGCAGTGTTGTGCCTTTGGTTTCATATGTTACCCACAGAGCATCTATCTGTGGACTGAAGAAGGTAGTGTGAGGACTGCAGTCTGTAGATGGTGAAGGCCGTGACAGTTACTGAGTTCATATCCCTCATAGGACATATGTTGCAACAAACCCCATTACAACAGTAAATGTATGAGGTTATCACAGCAACATGTCAATACTGGCCCTGTGTATGTGCTCCCAGCCACACCTCTGTCAACCTTTGTACATATGTTGTGCAGGAAGTGGTGCATATGTGCTCTACACCATAATTAGTATCATCATATCTGATAACAAGCCAGTAATATATCAGACTACTACACATTATGTACAGTAGGAGTTATATTTCATGCCATAACTTGGAGATTCTGTGGATGTTTGTACAGTACTGAGGTCTGTGTACTTATGGTGAATGTCTACAGTTTGTGTATTGTTAATATGAACTGTGGCCTGTGTTCAGACTGTGGTGGATGCCATTGTTCTAGTTCCCCTCCTATCTAATGTTACATGATACCCCACTGTATGGTACTGTATTGGCTTACATGTTTGTAGGGCCATACACACATATGTTCCATACCACAGACAGCCATCAGACTAAACTGTGTAGCAGCCCAGTATATGCAGGGTCAGTCTGTGAGTGGCACATATGAGGATGGTTTAGAACAGGTAGGCCATATACTGTAATATTATGCTAGCTTAACATATGTGGCTATGGCTGTGTTCACATTGGTTGTGGATATACACCTCCACACAGGTGTATCTTACCCTGTGCTGTGACATACCTGTTGAGTCTGCGATATATGCAGGTACATGTGCATTCCACCATAGGAGATGTAAGCCAGTGTTGAGCGAATCTGCCTGTAGCCTGCACAGTGCATTGTTACATGCCTAACAGCTTGGTGTACTCACCCAGTGAGATGTCATGTGCAGATAATTGCGAGATGTACTGCTTCCAGGCCTCCCTTACAAGTCATGTATGTTAGACAGAGCGGTGGGATGCTGTACAGATGTATGTCAGTATCTAGTGGGTAGTACATGGCCATGGCACACCTGTACCAGTGGTCATTATGTGTCAGGCCAGATCGGATTGTGTGAATGCATAACCTATGGTGGCAAATGTATACCAGTCGTTATGTGTTATTCCCATCTACATGGCTGTCTACATCCATATTGTCAGGGATGGTACACATGTGCACTAAGGGCTTACGTGTATACCTCTGGACTGTACAGGGTGTGTCATAATTACCACATATATTGGCCAGTATCTCTTCTGCAGTCCACAGTGGCATTACATGCTAGCAGTGGTAGTTTACAATGATGTCCTTAGGATATCTGTCTGTAGCCAGTGGCACACATGTTATAAGCAGATGTGACCTCCCACACACACCATGTCTGTGAAGACAATCCCAATGACAGTAGCAATAGTGTACTAATATACCTGCTATACATACATGACATCCCCTTGCTCTACAACTTTGGGACTATAGGGGCTGGGGTAGGGCTACACTCCATGTCCAGGACATATGGTGGAAATATATGTACATATACTTATCCAGATAGCCATATAGATATGATTACACATGTGCAGTACTTCAAATTACCACTGTCATGGCTACCACCCACTATAACTCCCTACATCATGTGGGCGTGGTCCCTTTACATTACCTGTGTGATGGACATCCTTCCTGTGTGTGGGCATCAGTGTTACAGACAGCAGGAAGCAATACCTCTTACAGGAGAACTGGCACACTCAGGGGAGCCACATATTTGTAGGAGGATCAGGAACAACAGACAGACTGTGAGTAGAGTTGTGTTATGCTTTGTATAGTACTGGTGTTACAGGGTGTGTGTGTGTGTGTGTGTGTGTGTGTGTGTGTGTGTGTACATACTAGTTTACATTGGAATGCAGTCTGTCTGCATAGCTCACAACTGTGGGCCAATCCTCTTGCTGGACAGAGGTATGCCTATCATGTTTTGTCTGTCCACCACACAGGTTCTGTGTCAGATATTACACTGGCAGTGTGTCTGTTGAGTGCTATCAGTACATGGCTACATCCATTGCTGTTTCTAAACTCAATTCCCTGACTACTGGTATGTTGCAGACTATCCTGTAACACCAGCAACTTGCTTAGTGTATGGCAACAGTTTTTACATATGTGCCTGTGTTCCAGCCTCTGTCCTCCACCTACATACCAAACGTTGCACATATGTCATGCTGTCAGGGGTTGTTCTGTAGTGGGCTGTGAGTATATCATGATGCCATTGCTGCCATCAGTCCACTGCTGTTGTATCCCCAACACATACAGTGGGGCTGAGGCCATATATGTGTGGGCGTCACCTACATAATACATGTGTGCCCTCATGCACTCCAGAGGCCAGTGTATGTAACAGTGGTATGTGGCCCTGTATTACTGAGTCTATAGGGGGCACCAAACATGACCTAGGCTGTTACAAACAGTGGGGGTATCAGGGGTGAGCTGCCGTAAGGTATCTGGATGTACAGTACCGTATACATCACCTATATTTACATTACTTACATGAACTGGGGTAAAGCAAGTATACTGCCTCCTGCCATACAGACTGTTCTGTTTTCTGGTGTGCTCGTGATGGTGTTGGTTATGCCTTGTTATGTATCAGTTACAACCCATTTGATCACATAACATCTTTACCACCTACTGAGTTTGTACAGAGTGTAGCTAGAGGTTGCTGAACTATACACCTGCATTACATATTGTTGATTGCTTGGTTACCTGTGGCCCAGTCTGTCTTCACTATTATACAATCTGAAGAGCTTGGCCTGGACAGCAACAGTTGTGAACCTTTATAGACTACTGTATAAGTGTAACTGTTTCTTGGTTGCAGTACTCTGTTCATATGGTTGTCAGTGTCTGAACAGCTATATGACAAGGCATATAGAACTGTAATAGTACACAATTAAAGGTTTTCCATTTCTGCAAACCTGTGTGTGGTGTCTTTCCTATGACCTCTCTATGGGTATATATTGCAGGCAACGACTGACATATCTATGGGTGGCCCATACAGTGTCCAATTGTTCAGGTGTTAACTGTAGGCATAGTGGCTGTTCTATATTGTGTGCACCTTCTACATATTTATCTTACTGCACATATATCTGCATGTGTATGTGTTGTCACGTATATCTTTATATATATATATATACATATCTATATATATATATATATATATATATATATATATATATATATATATGTATATCTGCTTCTGCATATCTGGGTCTGTGCATCTTACACATATTACATTTCCTATGGAAGGTAGACTATACTGCATGATATGTTAACAATACCAGCCTGACATCATATAGGTGGGATGGCTTACTGTTATCATCTTGTGGTTATGTCGTGTCAGGTCTTGGTTATGGGATCTGCAACACTTGGTAGTGTATTGCAGGGTGGATGTGTTTGGCTGTGGGGGGAATGCCTATTCAGTCAAGACGTATAGTGTGTGGGGCCTCACAACCCCATTACCAATGCATGTGGACATACGTGTGTTTGTTAATCTGCCATTGCTATCTACAGATGTATGGCCATATATACCTATATAGATATACATATCTGCTAACATATATATAACTATGTCTGTATATACCGACATAGATATATATCTGTGTACACATATGTTACGTGCTGTGTATATGTAGACATATAGGTGTAGACACATATATGTGTCGAAGTAGGCATTTGCATGTATATCTGTGCATATATATTGATATATATGTATATAGTTGTAGACTGGATGATATGTTTCTGAAAACATCAACTTTCTT
This sequence comes from Protopterus annectens, assembly GCF_019279795.1. Taxonomy (NCBI): domain Eukaryota; kingdom Metazoa; phylum Chordata; order Ceratodontiformes; family Protopteridae; genus Protopterus; species Protopterus annectens. The sequence goes on along the minus strand of NC_056742.1, from coordinate 60,314,836 downwards.
TACATGTGTCATGGCTTACTGGTAAATCACTTGTCTATGGTGTGCATGGTCCTTGGCTTGAGCCTTGCAGGAGCTGTTTATTTTGTTGCTGGGCAGAACACCTGCAGTTGGATACTGAGTGATTAAAGCACTTTAAAGCCGTTCTGATACTTCACATGTGCATTTAATGCAGTACTCCTGTTCACATATAAATGTTATTTAGTAGTTATACAGCAAAACAATGTGGATATACAGATTTCACATGGAAAACAGAATGTGCTGTAGTGGGACCCGAACCGGGAATGCGTGTGTGTTAGGCGGATGCCCTGCCCACTACACTATTACTGTTCTGCATCATTTGCATATTTCTACAATAATGTCATACCTATGTTCCCTTTCCCCAGCCCCCGAGCACCATGTACCAGCATCTGTCCATTCTCCAGTTGCTAGCCCTGCCATACCACACCTCCACACATTTCCCCCTCTGCACGTGTCAGTACTCCTCCAGTATACTGTCTTGACCCAAGCATCTGCAGACTCTTCATCTGTTTAGTCCATGTGCGTACGAGCCTGCTCTTGATCCTCCTCCGATACTGATGGAGACATCGATGTGACCCACAACTTTTGGTTCGTCCCGCCAGGGATGGACCTGTTGTGCCAAGAGTAGAATCAGCTGGTCTACACTGTTTCTCCCACTGGTTGCATCCTGCCAGGGTTTTGAGATGCAGCAGTTTGCTCACACACCTGCCCAGCCTCATCTCCTGGGTCCGTGGAACCAACGCCCCAGGTGTGACATTCTATGCATGAAGCACGCCCACACTCCCCCACGGTGTGCACCGTTATTCATTCTTCTCTTCAGTATTATGCAAGACTGCTGTTCTCACAGTATGTTTGGACAGGCACTCTTCATTGATACACATAGACTGCTCAGAATACTGTGATTTAGCGATGTGCACATGTTTGCTGGTATTAATCTACATACCTACATATATTTTCTATACTGTTGAATGACTGTGCTGGATGATATGTTTGTGATAATGGCAGCTGAATGTGTATCTGCCATGCCTTCGTGGTAGCTCACTTAGACTACAGTGTGCAGAGTGAGGGGGTTGGAACTTTGGAGCAGATTGCTACGTCAATGGGCATGATGAGAGCTGTTGGCTACAGAGGGCCTAAGGCACTGTAGAGGAAGTGTAGGCGGGTATGTGCTGGTGTGCATGAGGCTCAGATCTGCTGACCTCCGGTTACGGCGTCTTACACTGGGTTGGCCTCCACATTGATTAACCAGTGTGGGCATTGCTTACCACCACCCAAAGAAGCATAATCCCACTTGCTGCAGCATATCCCCGCACTACTTCATGTATTTAGTTCACATTTGTTGTCCAGGGCAATCCGACTGGATGCATCTCCATTGTCAGCAGTGGCCTGGGGAGTGAAGCTCCACAGTAATCCCCAGCTACACATTACACATAGTACTAAGGTGTACACATTCATAGAGAGTACAGACTTAACATAGCTATGTACCATGTTCTTCCTGCTTAGTTCACATTAACATGTCAGTATTATACATGCTTAGGTCAGGTTTACATGTCATGTATGACTGTTGGCATAGGTCAGTTTAAGGCAAACTGAGATTCCAGTTTAACAGTTCTGGATAGGTTACACTCAGGTATTCAGGTTAGGTTTAGTTATGCCATACCTGTGTGTTAGAGTAGAAGTGAATAATGAAGGAATAGGTAGGTCGGTAGAGGGGGGACACTGTAACTGTATAGTAGGCCATCGGAATGACTGGTGGTGGAGCAATAGGGAAGGTATGCAGGATGTTGGGATTAGTATGTGGACACGGCAGGAGGTGTTGGTTTCACTAGTTGGTGTAGAGGTATAGAGTGTTAGTTGGGGGGGGTGGAATTCGCCAGGTGGTGAGCATATGCTGTTCCAAGTGTGCTTGAGGTGTTCCTTCATGTGTTATTTACATGTGTCATGTGGGACAGATGAGGTAATACACATGGGTAGGGGGTTCCAGATTCTGCCAATGTAGTTGGGGAAGAGAGTGTCACCAAATGATACAGGGGTTGATAGGTAAGTGGTATTAATGTGTTAATGGGGCACACAGAGGGGCAGATAGTAGGGGAAATGTCCAGGGATTCGCAGGTAGGCTGACGGTAAGGTCCACAGGTGGCCATTTCTTCTACAATGACAGCTGTGTATATACCCTGCATTTGGGGTTAGGTCTGGACACTCACACCCCTGGGTGGGAGTGAGGACAGCAATAATACCTTATAATGCCAATTAGTTTGGCTTGCATGCCTACAGTGGGGTGTTGCAACCATGTTTTCTTTGGTGTCAGTTAGTGTGTTTGCAACAATACATCTGGTTATTCTACCCTTTGCCATGTAAACTAGACATTGCTTCTGTGGGACTCATACCGGGCGTGGCTGCCTGTTAGGTGTCAGATCTGCCCAATGCACACCATTGCTTACATCCCTGGGGCGGTCCACATAGAACCACTCCAGCCAACACCTGCACGCCTAAGCCCATAATTGCATACCCATAGTTCCCCACCCGCACCTCCTCTTCAGCACTCTTCCTTACTCTGGGTGCAGGTCAGGTCTGGACACACCAGTACACACTGCCCACTCCCCACTTTTCGGGACCCATCATGTATGATGTCTCGCCCCATGGGTCATCAGGCTTCCCCAGCCTTGTGGTCTGGGTACATGTGTGCCCTGCTGTACGTTATCTGTGTAATGGCTGGAAGGCTGAATAGCCATATAATTTTTGGATTGCCCCACAAGGGACATTCTTGTCTTTGTTTCAAGATTAGACTTGGCGGTTCTCTCCCACTGGTTGTATCCTGCCTGTAGCCTGGGAAGCAGTGGTATGTTTACTATTCTTGTGTGTTTATATGTTTCACCTGTCTAGCTGGGGGGGGGGGTTGATGCTACATGTTACACGTTTGTTGATTGGGCCCCTCACCCCCGTGGGCACGGCCTGTGAACATATGTAATCCTTAACAGCTGTATCATATCCTAGCTATAGATCTGTGTATATTTACACACACATTATCTATACATATATATATATATATATATATATATATATATATATATATATATATATATATATATATATATATATATATATATATATATATATATATATATATATATATATATATATATGTAAAAAACGATGTGGCTGTATGGGTGGCTGCATATGTATATATCTATATGTGGGTATTTATATATATATGTATGTCTATGTATGTATACATTTGTACTGCAGTGAGGGAGAGGTATATCTCCTTGTAGTTTTGGGTATATATACACACACGTACCTCTACACATTTAGCTACATATCTTGTCATGTTGCTTGTTATTTCTGGGCACTGTTTTGTGTACATACCGGCCAAATGTGTGCCACGTATGATTTGCGATACCTACAACTGCATCCGTTAGTGTACACAGAGTCACACATGAAATCTATTGCTAGTACCAGGTAATCATTTGTCCCATGCGGAACAGCCCAAACATTGGGTATACAACTTTAGTCTACACCCAGAGTTACATAGGTACCCCAGGCTATGGGCATGCACTATGGCATGTGCCACACCTAAGATACTTGGGCTGAGACAAAATAAGGGATGGGTCCCGATGGGTGGGGAGTGTAGAGGTGGGGGCAGTGTGTAGTGGTGTGGTAACTATGGGCCAGTAACCAGGGTTGAGATGTTGGCTGCTTGTGTGGATTATGCATATAAGGATTGGGGATGGCCTGGATTGGATGGGCCTGTACTGCCCAGCCCGCCTAGTGGGTGGGGAAGAGGGGGATGTGATATCAACATGTGAAACATAACAGAGGGCTAATTTAATTCCCTAGTTCAATGACAGATGTACAATACAATGAGCTTGGTAGTGTATTGCAGGGCGGATGTGTTTGGCTGGGCGGGGGGCATGCAAATTAGTATGTGATGTATATTGTTTGGGGCCTCTCAGGCCCATTAACGGTGCATGTGAACATATATGTTTCTGTTCATCTACCATTGGTATCTACATAGGTCTGGCCATATATACCTCTGTGGGTATATATATTTACTTACATATTTCTGTGTCTATAAATACCTACAGAGACATATATCTGCATACATATATGTCACTCGATGTGTATATATGGACATATAGATGTTGACATATATATGTGTAGTTGTCAGCATTTACATGTATATCTGCTCGTATATTTATATATATATATATATATATATATATATATATATATATATGTATATGTCTCTTGATATTTATATATATGTATATATATATATATATATATATATATATATATATATATATATATATATATATATATATGACTACATCTATAGATATGTTGTATCCATTTAGATAGTGATATATTTGCATACACATGTCCATCTAGCTGTAGGTATATATTCTCTGTACTGTTGCATGACTGGGCTGGCGTTATGTTCCTGACAACATATGATTTCATCATATCTGGCATGGCTTAGTGGTATGCATAGTCCTGGGTTCCAGCCTTGCAGAAGCTGTTTGTTTTGTTGCTGGGCAGAACACCGGCCATTGGATACAGTGTGTTTAAGGCACTTTCAAGCAGTTGTAAGTGGGTTTGCGCAGAGATAAGCACTGCTGACTTCCGGTCACAGTGTCTTACACCCCGTTAGCTTCTCCTTTGCTTAATCTGTGTTGGCAGTGCTTAACCCCATGCAAATACACTTGCACACGCTTACTAGTGCTTACATATGCTTACTACTGCTTATCTGTGCTTACGCCTGCTTACTGCTGGCTTATTCATTATGATACTGGCTCTTCACATGTGCATTTCCTGCAGTACTCCTATTCATAAAAATTATGTTATTTAGTGGGTTTTGCATTCAAATATTGCTTATACCATGCTTTGCCATGTAAAATAGACTGTGCTGCGCTGGGACTCAAACTGGGAATGCCTGCTCATTAGACGAACGCTCTGCCCACTGCACTATTGCTGACATTCTTCATTTGCATATATCATCCTTGTTATCCTCTTCAGCCTTTTGAGCTGCTTTCACCATGGCTGAGCAATGGGCAAACCCGTGCACCTATGGTTAGCTGTATTCTGTGCTTTAGACAACAATACGGGGGTTTCTTCTTTTCATCCTTGTGTCTTGTTGCTGTTGGACGCATTGGGGACTGTTGGTGGGGATATGAAAACACCTATGAGAGGCCTCTCTCATTTATTTCCACTTTCTGTTGTTCTACTTTGCAGGGGCATGTTTATTTTGAGTGCTCTGCTCTCAGACATGCCCCCTGCACTCTTACACGCTCCGTGTATGCCTAGTAGGTCAGGCAGCGCACCTTCATTAATATGCATTGCGCACTGCCATCCTGCTCCTAAGCAGCTGCTTCTGTACAGGACTATACTAGTCCTACATGGGAGATTAGTAAATCCGTGGGAATGCATTTAACAGCCTTTATAATCCTGACTGGTAAATACTTTGATTCGAACAACCCATTGGAAGGGTTATTAATATTTATTATTACTATGACCATAACTAAGACTTCCTAATTAGTTCAAGATTAAAAGGCCATGAATGTCACTGGATCATAGATTTATTCATTAATATGATTAAAAAACATAAAAAATAAGGAAAGCAACTAATAGTACATTTGTTAGTCATTTAAGCCTTTGGACATAAGCATTCATTTTCAGGGGTAATCTTATTGCACTGTCTAACAGACTTGCTCAGAGTCACATGGTAGGGAAATGGATGTGGAAGGAATCAAATGCCCTATCCTAGGTTTCAAGAAGCAACCCATTGCCTTATTCCTCTCCACTAACTGCTAGACTTCCTAAATTTCTTGAAATCATTAAAAATGTAAAGTTTAAATTAAAAATACAAATCATCATACCTTAGAAGTAAGCTAAACATAATAGCTTTACAACCTAAACAAATTTGGAAAGCCACAGACAATACAATAAAAACAAATGAACCTGGTGTTATGGTCATCAGACTTCCTAAGATCTATAAGTGAATCTTTTACATATTTAAGTTTGCAAATTTTTTTTTAAATTTCCATCATACACTTGCCTGTAACAGCATATTATACTGCAAAACCCCATTATGCAATTACTAATGTTCATGAGTTATATACAAGAAAATAAAGTAAAACAAAAAAGAAAAAAAAAGAAAAATAACAGAACATGCAGTAGAAGCCACTCCCTTAATATAATACACAAGGTGTGCCTGCAGAATAGCTTACCTACAGATAGCATTATGTGTTTTGATCCTTGTTTGCAACAACTCCACTTTCCAAGATATTCAAGGTGATTACCTGCTTTTAGCATTTATTTTCCCCATTCCCACATATCCCATTTGAGAAAAAAATGAAAGCAAAATGATATAATAGGATCTAGTACTTAGGTAAACTAGGAAAACATGGCAAGAACCTGAAATTAGCTTGCTGCATTATAGCCCTGCAGAATTCCTTTTAATATGCTACAGAATGAATTTTCCAACTCAAGATTAATGTACACGCCTCTCTTTCAAAGAACAATAACATACTATTCCTGCAACTCTGCATTCAGACAGTGTTTGACTACATCCACACAGCATAATTATAGTGTAGCCAGTTTTAAGCACAGTTTATCTCAAATTACAGAAATACTAAGACTGACAGTTCAAACCTTCCAGTTAGATTTCCGTTACCTTAAGAGGAAGAAGAAACAAAATCATGTTTTCTGCTACTGCACCACAATGCTAATATGTTTTGTTAAAACATAAATGGTATAATGGCAATACATTTCTGCCCAGCAAATATATCCATCAAAACTGGATAAATCAGATGAATTTGCTGCCTTGAAAAACCTGGGCTGAAGTCCTTTGATTATGTTATCTGATGTCTCTTCAGTTTATCCGAGCATCTCTAGATCAGTAAACAGTAATGGTCATTTACTTTTTAAGGAATGACATTTGTTTCACTCAGATGTGAAGCCATTTCAGCTTGTTAAATTATTCCTTAAAGAAACTGTCAGTCGGCATTTGACAAACTACAGTAGAATTAAGTTTTCTTACATAATGACGGATACAGAGTAGTGCATTCATCAAGGCCTGATATCGGCTAAAGTATTAATGCGCTCGCTGAACTACCACCCAAATGCAAACATAAATATGTGCAGTTCTGAAGTAGAACCAAGTACAGTATGTGTATGCTTTCCCTATTATTTGGTGATGCTGTTTGAATGTTGTGATCAGTGATTCAGGGCACATGATTCATCAGGAAGACATTTGTGAGGCAGACATGTGAGGAGCTGTCTGCCTCTTCAATCTCCCTGACAGGGTAAAAATGCTGATTTATAGTAAATCATTAAAATCTGCTTATTATTGCACTGCTTGTTTCTCGTCTCTGCTTCAAGCCGGCATCTTGATCTGCATCATGTCTCTTACAATTTTATACTACAGCAAGCAGTTATTTTAACAAGCGAGAAATGATCTTCAGTATTTATTAGTGCATACAGAAGTGTATTTTGTTTGAAGAAGTCTAATTAAGGATGCATTCTCCATGTTTCTACTCACTTTGCAAAATCATATTTTATGAAGATCGCTTATTCAATTTCCCTGTTGTAGGCAAAATAATGAAAAATAATGTGTGCATTAAAATATACGTCTTAATATTGTACACATATCATTTAGGTTTCATATGTGACCATGTAAAATTATACATAAGGTTGTTTTGCAGCAAGCTTTCTAAAGAGGACTTTATAACTGCAGTTCCATTTTGCCACTAAAAAAGATTGATAAACCTCTTTTTATGTATCTATTACTGTAGTGATATAAGCTATGTACTGGGTGTATTCACCGTCATTGTATAGTACAGAATCAGTGCTAAGCTTGTAGTACTAAACCAGACTTCTGATTGGAAAAAAATATATAAATGAAGTGGTTAGTTGGAATGATTTGCAGTCGATATGCTTAACTAATCAATTATCCCTTTAATGATGTTGTCAATGGATTTAAAATACTGAATGTAATATTAGCTTTACAGGATATCTAACCCTACCATAACCCAACCTTTCCTTACTTCTTTCTTCAGTCATATATTATAAGACCACAAGGTATTTCATAAGTAAATACCTGTTATAAATATCAATGCATTTACTCCATGAAAAGCTACTACCCAGCCTTAATGGAATTTGTAAAATTAATTCCCTATATTCTATAGTTATTCATCCTCAAATTATAGTGCATGATAATAGTGAATGTTTTGGATGATGTAGGAATTTAATTAATTAATTTACTTATTCACATTTGCTGACCATAAAAGCCCAGTTTCAGCAGTAGCTCAGAGAAAACATCTATATAAATGCTAAAAAAAAAAAAAGAATTAATGGTGAAAAATGCAATGCAATTATCAATGCAAAGCAAAAATTGAGATTGCATTAATAAGTTAAAATGTTAACAGATATTTGTAATATTTTAACTAGGTATTTTCCTTTTTTTAACTAGTGTTTACTTTGAGATATAGACTTACTATCTCTATGCTTCTTTGGGTATGACATAGTGTTTGTGTCCAAAGATTAATTAATTATCACTTATTCTATCCTAGGTGAGGCAGATAAAACTAGTATTAAAGAAACATTATTCAGCTGATTATTTATATTATTTTTTGCTTAATATGCTGCTTTTGTGAGCATGAACTGTATGTTTGTTAGTAGGCACTATTTTAGCTTTTGCATGACTATACTTGGCATTGTCAAAGAAGAAACAAATAGTACAGAGCTCTTCTCTGGAAGTGAATTATTTCTGCTGAGTAAAAATATTATGTGCAGCTGTGTTACAACACTTTTAAATCCTTTTTGCTGTTACAATAATAATTAATCAATTTTGAATGAAATAATGTTATATTCATCGCTCATCTGCACAAATTGAGTGGAAGAGGGGGCATGTTCCTAAGCAACTTAAAGTTAGGAGTGTGACATGGGGTAACAATGGTATTCATGTTGGAAACAATTCATTTCTGAAGACAAACATGTTCAAGTAAAATGTTGTATATTTGTACCATATACCTTTTCTAACAATTGCTGCTTCTTTAATGACTTTCCATATTCTGAAAGATCTAGTTTGTGTACATTAACTAAAGCAGCCAGCCACTGTAAAGATCATTTGACTGATTGGTCATACATTGTTTCACTCCCTACATTCCCAAGTATTAAAACACTAACAGAAGCAGAAAATATTTATGTCCTGAAATAACATATGGATAACATATAAATACAGACAAGGAGGATCAAGAAATATACAGCACATATACTGCATAATAAGAGTGTTCATCTTCCTGAAGGAGAAACCGAGAAAAAAAAGGTTAATGTGCTGAGATTTTACTACAACTGACTACTTTTATCAGATATTTGCACCATTAAAGGAAAATGGAATTATCATTCGTAGCTTTAAAATCTCAAAGAACAATTTCAGATGACGATGCAGCACATACAACAAATAAATCTAACTTGAATGGAATGGCTAAAGCTGAAATTAGCAAGCTTAGTAATAGAAGTCAGTTGCTTATATAACATGAACTTTCAAACAAGCAAGTATATCTTCAGGCATAGCATCTCATGACAACTCATTCCCTCCAGTATAGCTCCTTTGAATGTGCACCTTTAAACCCCAGTGAGTGTGGCTTGAGCCTTTAAAAAATAAAGTTATCACTTTACAGTTCTGACAAATAATCATCGACAGAGGTCAAATATCAATACATTTGTGTTTGCCATCATGTATGCTTCAAGATAAAATATTCTGATACCTTGTATGTACCATGGCTTTGGAATTAATGATGCAAATATCAACAAGCAATATTTAACACCTAGAAACACAGAAGAAGTAACTGCAGAAATGCCTGGTGGTGCACTTGGTTGTAATTAACAAGACAAAAGTGTTACTTTAGTGAGAAAAGAGGTAATACTGGTATTACTAAAAGGGATAAGGAGAGACAATGTTGTTGAATTATTGCTCAGTATTTCGAGTAGTGAAACTTTATAACTCAATAGCTCCTTCTTAATGAGCTCTATGATCTTGAAATTAGACCATTATGACTACTATGCAGAGCTGTTCTATCTGATTCAAGCAAGGTTTTTTTTTTTATATAATATCATACAAATACTACTTACCACACTGCATTAGCAGAGGTACTGTCTGAACAAGACAAAGATATACAACTAAGGCAAAGGGAAGATAATTCCATAAATTTGGAGAACATAAAAGCAGCTGATGCAGTTAGTACCATTCCTTGTGATTCAGTCTTTAATGTGGTCATATTAAATATGTTACAAGTAAATTGATTACAGGACTAGAACATATATACGCAGTTTCTATGGTATTTAAATTTGCAAGATCATTAATTTCAACAGACGTGAAATGTTGTTAAACATGGCTGCTTTATAACAGTGGAAAAAGAAGTAACAAAGAAACCTAAATTTATAAATAAGAAATGAATATTCAAAGCAAGAACCTGTAGACTATGAAGGGATGCAAAGAGTGTTTAGGATAGCACTTTGTTACACATTGAATCATCTTATCTATTCAGAAATCCTGTGCTGAGCAGGTTAATATCACTAGGCTGGATTTTCTTCAGGATGACCCAACGTGGCATTTATACTGAGTAGGTGAAGTTTGTTGAGGACAATCAGGTTATTCTACTCTTCAATAACTGCCACATATTGTTTGCATCCATCTGAACTACCACCAACTGCAGTAGATGGGACCTCAGTTTAATATCTCATCTGAAAGACAACATAGATATCATACACTTATTTAATTTGCAATCTCCCTGATACATGCCAACCCAGGTTCCCTTTACAAGGAATGTCCAGGGTTAAGTAAAATGAGTGCAGAAGAAGCAAGAATCTGTACTAATCTGAGAAGTATATAAAATGCAGTACAACTGAGTCATACATACAAAAGGCAGACAAAAATTGGCAGTCATCACAGTTAAAATTGAAAGATTTATCCAAGGTTGTATGGTATAAGGATGCAGTCATGCTGGAAGCATTATCTATTTTACAAGTGCTAACTAGAGAAGTGAACTGCTCCAAAGGAGAGTTTCAGCCATGACCTGAGCCATATGGCAAAAAACATTTTAAAAAGCACAGGTGACAATAAAAGTATGATGTACAGAAAACAAGCAGAATACATTATAGGAGCAATTTACAAAGTGATCATTCAATTAAGAAATCGTCAATGCAACATAAATTGTACATAACTTAACAGTCAGACTGTGGTGCAAAGTAAAATATTTAAAACCTTTAGAGCATTTACAGCTAAATGAAAAAGGGATGGTTGCAGGTCTACCAAGGCCATCACCCTTACAAGAAAACTATCTGTTAGTACAATGCTTTCTGCAGGCAACACAGTCTCATACAGTATTCAGAGTGTAGTACTGGCCCACAGTTTGTTGTCAGTGAGACAATTATGATGCATAACTAGAAGATTGATCATTATAAGCATTTATATTGTTAGGTATGGCATTCTAAATAATAGACGACTATTGATTTACCTTTTGAGGAAAGCTGTTCAATGCTACTAGAATTATTTTGAACAGATTTCAGTAGTATATGCATGTCACTGTAGCTGGATGTCTTAAGCATCCTTATTGAATAGGTTCTGGTCCTAATTTGTTGTTTATATCCTTAACTAAGAAGTTTGTAGGTAATGGTGTACTCCAAGTAAGTGTCTCTTGTGATGGAAACAATTTACTTTTATGAACAGTAGTATAGTAATGTTCCTTAAATAAAGATAAACGGATGACTCCAACTATTTCAGTTCTTGTCATCTGAAGCAATACTATGTTCTTAGAACAATGTAAGACTTGTAGAGTAAATTCAAGCCTTTGCATTAGTACATTAAAGGCAGTGGCTCTTCTGATTTTGGTGGTAAGAAGGCAGGCTATTTTATAAGATCCAAACTACAAATATTTGAAGAGAACATCACACGGAATATTTATGACATTTTTTTTTTATATTTAAACACACATTTATATATTTACACACACACACACACACACACACACACACACACACACACACACACACACATATATATATATATATATATATATATATATATATATATATATATATATATATATATATATATATATCAAAATAATAAAACACCTAAGTATGTGTTCACCATCAGGTTCCTCTTATCATTTAAGAATTAAAGCCTACCAAATTTGTTTGAATACAGCAGTATCACTTAAACAAATTTAAGTACACCTATTAATTCATTGAAAACCAGTATTAACTTATTACAAGTAAAAATAAAAAATAATGGTATATTAAAGTTTCAGATTTAAATTGACTTTAGAGAAATGAAATCATTTAAACTTGGTGATCTTCTATCATCAGATTCAATTATCCATTTCTATTCAATTTCTTTTGTGTGACTCAAAATCCCCCCTTCTCCTTCAAGATTTGAAGTGATGAGTTCAAGGATCATGAAGTAAAGTAGTGACTTCTGTAAGTTGTAATTACATATTCAAGCAAGTGCATTACTTATGTTTTATTTATATCATTAATATGTTCCCATATGCTTTACTCAAACTATTTGTTTTACCAATACTTAATACCATATGCATTAAGCTGTGCAGTCTAGATGGCAAGTTTTTCAGTCTGCATTCATCTCAAGCTGTTTTCTTTAAGGATGAATTATGTATTTATCTTCGCATTTTTATTTAGATACACTGCAGGATCTATATAAATGTGTCCCATTACAATGAGAAATGTTTTATATGTATATATATATATATATATATATATATATATATATATATATATATATATATATATATATATTTCACACACATAATGGTTGTCTTTTCAGATTTTTCATATTTGAGAATGAAAGATACATTCATACTAAACCAAATAAAGAATATATATTAAGGTTTTTATGCAGATTGTAAAATGAGCCTTCTAATTTACATAGCTAGGTACTCTTAAAACATTACTGCCAGGTGATGCCTGTAGGAGCTTCGGCAGTTGCATCCTAATGATGCCACTAGGTGTCAGATATTGCTTATTCATATTTAAATTGATTATTTTAAAACCATGCTACATATAAAGTATTCAAAGATTTTATCTTAAAGCTTAAACAATGGCAGACACAACTGTTGATAGTTGACCTCTGTCTATAGCAGGTACAGAGATATTAATTGCTCTTCATGTAATATTTATATTATGATACATTTCATGCTTTTCTAAATATCTTGACAACCAAGGAGCACAGACAGAACTGCTTAGCCTCATATGAAAGCTCTCAGCTAGATGAAGTAAATGCTTTTAACAGCGTGTCTTTAACGTGAGTGATTGCTGAGACAGTGTAAGTTGTTTACAAATATTACACATGTAATAGTTACTCTGTTTACTGTGGCTTATAAAAGGCAATTTAAAACGTGCAATCTAAATAATACTACCACTATAAGAAGAGTATGTGATGAAGAGTTGTCCATTAACATTTCTTTAGTAACACGTATCCTTCCATTGATATGAATATTTGTTTGAAATGTGAGGACATAATTTGATTCTATCAGAAAGCTTAGGCTCTGCACATTGGGCGTTACAGTGCAAACTTCCACAAGACTGTTGGAGGGAATGAGTTAATACAACAATAACCCATGGTTAGGTGTGGGTAATGCTGAATTTACCCAAAGTTGCTGTCATTGATCACAGGGGGATTATTCTAGGATACAAGATGCTACTGAATTTTTATATGTCTCAGAAGACACACAGATAGAAAGTGGGTGGTATCCATGTACATTAGATGTTAAAGTACTCGGCGTTTCGTAAAAATTGACTGACAATCATTAGCGGACCGGAGTTCTGCTGTGGCGACCCCTTACCGGGAAAAGCCGAAAGACAAACAACAACAACATTCTGCATTCGACTGGCCTTTTGGCTTTGCAATACTGGCTTGACAAGATACCCCTATATAGTCCAGGTTTTAACACATTTTTGGATTGTTTAACTGAACATGTGTTAGCCAAGAATGTTTTTTTTCTTTCAATGGTAAATGTTATTTACAACTCAAGGGGACAGCTATAGGTGCATCATTTGCCCCTATATATGCTGATTTATTTATGGGATATTGTAAGAACAACTTACTTATGATGCAAGTCTTAAAAGCTTTCTTGATGCTATGGACATATGGAGAAGATATCTGGATGACTGTTGTTTAGTTTGGAAGTCTGATGTTGTTTATTTACAGGAATTTGTACAATATCTTAAAGAAAGTAAATGGGGACGTTAGCTTAAATTATGATTTGAAGAATATTTCCTTTTTGGATGTTTGGGTCTCTAAAAATCAGGATGGAACACTGACAACTACTTTCTATAGGATACCATATATAAGTATAATTCTTTTCTTGATGCCTCCAGTTGTCACCCCTCACATGTTATTAAAAATATTCCCAAGTCTCAATTTCTTAGACTTAAGAGAATTTGCTCCAGTGATGAACAATTTGATTATCATTCCCAGGTCCTTTTTAAGAGTTTTGCTGATACAGGTTATACATATAGGGATGTTTATTCAGCTTTTAATAGTGATCAAGATATCAGCAAATTAGAGTTATTAAATTATAAGACAGAGGTCAGATTCTTGTATTAGATTTGTTACTACTTTTGGGAGCAATTTCAAGGCATTTCAGAAGCTTATTTCTAGACATTGGGATATTTTATTATTTGATAAGACATTATCTGCACTGATTCCATGTCACTGTCTTTTTTTCTTTTAGACATGGGAAGATGATAGGAAGCTATTTAAATCATTATAAGAAAGGTGTTTTAGGTTTATCTGACTGGCAATGTACCATTGATGGAGGTGTACTATCAGGTTGCTTTCCATGTGGCAGTTGTTCAACCTGTAATGTTATTTGTAAAACTAAACAGTTTTCCTCTGTCAACACTCCATGTGTTTATGATAGATTTTCTTTTAATACTTGCTCCTCTGAGTAGGTGACTTATTTAGCTGTTTTTGTTCTGCCTTTTATGTTGGCAAAATGTCTAGACAATTTAAAACACAGATGTATGAACATATTAGTGACGTTAAAAATTGTACGATATCCAATAGGTTCATAGGTTCATAGGTAGATACTGGGCTATCTGCCCGAAGGCATATATTAGCCCAGCCATGTCGTGCGGTACTCACCACCCCTTTGGTTAGTTCCCTAGGCTCTTGATCTAGCAGCTAGTACCCCTGGCCCCTATCTAGTAGAGCTGTTGGTATGATCCCTGGTGTGAACTTTCTGTTACCCATCCACTTGTCAAGGTTCCTCTTGAAGAGTGATAGTGAGGGGCTCTGTCTTATGTAGATCGGGGCCTTGTTCCATAGCCAGGGAAGTCTTTGCGAAGGGAATCTATCCCTCCAGCATGCTCTATTCATTGTTGTGCTGAAGTTTATATCCCTAGAGCGTGTAGCTCGAGTGGATTTGGTTTTGCTAAGATGGAGCATGTTCAACAGTTCTGGGCTGGACATGGCTCTGTATGTTAGATAGAGATCACCTCTGAGAAGGCGGTATGCAACAGAGAAAAGCCTTAGTTTTTTCAAATGTGCTGCATAGAGCAACTGTTTGAGGCCAGTAATCCTCTTAGTGAGGTACCTCTGTGGTCTCTCCAGCTGCTGGAGATGCCTAGCCAAGTGCATTCCAATTGGTGCATTGCACTCAATCATGGGTCTGATGAGGGAAGAGTAGAGGGGCACCACTACATCCTTAGATCTTGATGTGAACCCTTTCATGATCAGATGGGTCACATAGAAGAATTTTCTAACCACCTTGGCAACATGGTTATCAAAGGAAAGCTGACAGGGGGTTACCTCCTATGTGGTAGTTTGCGGGTACTCTGTTTTTTCCAAAGGGGATTACTACACATTTTTTAGCATTTAGCTTGAGACCATGGCTTTGACACCATGCATCAGTCTCGTTAAGGCCTTTCTGGAGGATATCCATGTCGGCCGGAGACTCTCTTATAGCACCCAGTTTGCAGTCGTCCGCAAACTTGGTCAGCCACAGCCCATCAGTGCTTGCTTGTACTTCTGAGAAGTATATGCCAAACAGGAGGGGCCCCAAGACAGAGCCCTGAGGCACACCACTCATTATTGGTCTGGATTCAGACATAGATCCTGCTACTCTTACTTTGTGGGATCTGTCTGAGAGCCAGTTTGTGATCCATCTTGTGACATAAGGGTTTATGCCCAGGTTGGTGAGTTTATCAATAATACCCGAATGGGGAATGGAGTCAAATGCTTTAGCAAGGTCAAGGTAAGCCCTGTGTACCTCCTTTCCCTTATCTATAGCCTGAGTAACTGTCTCAAAGAAGTCCACCAGGTTCAGGAGGCATGATCTGCCCTTGACAAAGCCGAACTGTGTGGGGTCAAGTGTTTGGGGGTTCCCAATCTCTCCATTTATGAGTTCCATAATGATTTGCTCTATTGCCTTACAGACCAGACCGGTCAGACTTATTGTTTGGTAGTTCCCAGGGTCAGTTGTAGGCCCACCCTTGTGCAGTGGAACCACCATTGCTGTGTGCCATTCTATGGGCACATATCCCGTCGAGAGGCTGAGATTGAACAGGGTATTCAGATGCGGAGTTAATTCATTTTGGAGCTCACATATGACACAGCCGGGGACACCATCTGGTCCCATGGAGGCAGTGTTTTTAGCTTTAGATAGAGCTTTATTAACCAACGTATCAGTAATAATTGGAGCTACACAATACCCTGGAATAGTAATAGGCCCTGTGGGTGGTGATGGGGGGGGGGGGATTTGCACTGAACCTGTCAGCCAAGATGTTGGCAATGTCAGTGGGGTCAGTGTATTTGGTTCCATTTTGTACTAGCTCAGAACAGACCTGAGCATTGCCATTTAGGTTTTTGACGTAACCATAGAAGGCCTTATGGTTATTCTTGGCATCCTTGGCAACTTTCTTTTCAAAATTGGCTTTAGCTGACTTGATGAGGGCCCTCAATTTCTTACTAAAGCTGATCAGGGAAGATTTTTCTACTTGAGATTTGGCCTTTTTTTGTATAAGTCTCCTCTTTTTATTGTATAGTTTGCTTAAGGCCAGGGTCCAACAGACTGGTTTCTTCTTGCTTGAGGAAGGAGTCTTGGTTTCATTTGGGATAGCACGGTCCATGCAATCCTGAAGGTGTATATAGAGTGCCTTGGTGTACGATTCTGCATCCTGGATATCATTATCCTTCTGCAGGGGGATAGTGAAGCTTTATATAAACATAATTTAAAATATCCAACAAAATTTTAGACTTAATGCTATTGATAGATTTATTCTTACTGACCCGAATAAGTTGGCTTGTCCGGATGCATTGGCTAAGAAGGAACAAGGTTGGATTGTCAGGTTAGGTGCTCTGTTTCTGCCACAATAAATTAAATATTTTGATTGGCTTAACAAAGGATTTGGGTGAGATGTTAATGAATATTTTTGTATTTAAATGTGAGGACCGAGTTGTGTCTAAATTTATTATGAGCCACTTGCACTGATGAAGGCACATGCCAAAACAGATTTGCCTGCTGTAAAGTTTCTCATGTATTAAAGAATATTTACATCAAAGGAACTGAGTGCTATTTTTTGTTTGTTTAAATGCTGGATTTATCCACAGTTTATGTCATTTGGTCACGAGGATGAAGCCCGAGTGACCAGACAAAGCAACTCTGGGTAAAACAGCATTACCCACACCCAGCCATGGGCTATTGCTATTATGGAATGACATTATTTAAGAAAAAAAGTGCTCTTCCACATTTTTCCCCAGTATCATGGGGCTTTCTTGATATACTGCGCATGCATATTGGGACTTACATTCCCACGCTTACACAGTACATTAGTGCTGTGGAAAGGAAGCAATGGAGAAAGGAAGATCTCCAAGCACTTTTTTTACTTTTAATAAAAAAATGAAATCCAGAGATTTCAAACATACAAGAGAAAAGGGACAGAGAAAATACAAGGATAGTCATGTATTTATCCCTAATTTTGCATAATGTACCTGATTATCCTTGTATATTCTCTGCCTTCTCTCTGTCGTTCTATTGAAGTCTCCAGATTTCTATGTTTATTTTTTTAAATAAAAAAAAACCCTAGCATTTCTGTAGCCTATATTAATAGAAGAAAGTCCAGGCAACTGGATTTTTTTCTATTGGTATGTGCTCAATTTACAGTGGGCACACTGGTTGGGCTGACCAATCAGCATGCTCATTTTTGAATGTAAATGGCTGGTCATTGTATAATTGTAAATGACCTGAGGACGCTGCTGGTGGAAAATGGTTGTTATACAAGTTTTAATATTTTAATGTCTACATAAACTAATATCCAAGTCATACATCTTTACTGTGGTATCCACTTCAAATATTTTGATTTGGATACTAGATTTTAGTGGAAATTAACTTTGATAAAAATCTTCCTTTTTTGCTAATTCTGTTTTGTAAGTTATTTATTGGGTTGAGTTTCCACTTTAGTATTATGAATTTGAGAAAGTGTGTAAAATGAAAGGTCTCAATCCAAGGAAACTCCTGTGTATTTTTTTTACTGTATAGTGAATGAGTGGGAGTGGTAACAAAAGACATTCTTTATGAAGACAACTTTCTATAAGATAAACTTATAATATACAATGGTAGAGGTTATATTAACAGTCAATAATAAGTGATCCACTGTGGCGACCCCTAACCAGGAAAAGCCGAAAGAAGAAGAAGTAAGTAATATGTTTTGATAAAAGTGGGATACACATTTTTGAATGGATATAGAAGTGGAACTCAATACAGCATATGAGAATAAACTGAGTGGTATATACAGTAATGAAGGCCTTCACTTCACTACTATTATTTTTCAGTATTTTTTATTTAATAGTACAATATTCTTTTCATTTTACATTTTACTTTCAAACTGCATATCAAAATTATACAGTGACATTCAAAGATAACTTTTGTGTGCAAAAGGGTAATACTGTTACTATACTATATTCAAGATCATGCTATTTGAATTTTTAGAATATATAACAGTTGTACAGTTCTTTGTGAGTTTTAACTAGTTTCATTTAGCACAGCCTACAGTGCTATGCTCGAACCATATAACTGGAGATGCTTATTAGAATCAACAATGAGGCAGCTATTGGCACACTTACTTTATGGACCATAACTCACAGTAAAATGGACATGCAAACATGAATAAGTTAAATAAAATATGGCCTATTATAACTAACTGGAGAATATATTATGAGGCGACACACATACAGAATAGCTGCTCTCAATGGCCACCCTCATTCTCAGTGAATCTATTATACATTTAATTACATAGTAACTGGAATTATGTTCTTATAAAATTTAGCTTCTTCTAGCTTGCACCATGAGTACTCATCTTAGCATCTTGTTTTACCATGTGGAATACCTTATTAATAAGCAGGCTGCCTGTACTGATTCAAGACAATTAGTAATGAAGTTGTCATTTTGTTAATATGGTCCAGAATTCACAACACTTTAAGCTTGTTCTAATTCAAAGTTTTGCTGACACATACTGGCATTCTGTGCATCTTTCTCAAACAACTTGGTTTAAATATAAGGCTGGACCTTAAGTTGCTGTAAGAGAAGTTGTCTGCCATTTTGATTTAAGAACTTTGATTTACATGGAACTATGGTCATATGCAGGTAATACACTCTAGTGAGCAAGCACTACCATGTTTGGGTTCTCAGGTAATACACCTTTATCAGAAATGACTCACCATCATAAAAATAACCTGTCACTGAGGAAAAGGACAGTTACAATAGCTATGAATATTTTATAAGCAAAGTAAATTCATTTCATCTTTTTTTTTTGTTTATTCAGCTGCATGTAACTGAGTATATAATACTGTCAGTAGAAACCTATTTAGAACATGAATGAATTTCATGATTATGATTCTGGACAAGACTAAATATGAAAAAGGAAACTTTTCTCAGCCAATGCTATTTTATTGTATCATCTATTGAATAATAACATCTTTTTGCTACCATCTGTTCACAATTCTTTTGGCTGATGGCCTTTTGTTCAACATGTGTATGTGGTTGCAATTTTCTTATAATTTTGTAGCAATAATTTCTAAAATGGTAGAAATCAGTTTATTTTCTACTAATAATTCAAAGACAGTAGAAGACAAATGGCCATGTAATTCTGTCCTCACTATTCCAAAGTAGCCTTAGAGGCCCTATATATATGAGAATATTAATTTCAGCTTTGAAGGTAATGGCATTATCAATGTTAATATTGCTTGGAAAAATAATTCCCTAATCTCAACACTCAAAGAGTGAAAAATTGTTTTCATTAGTTGCTTTAAATAGTTTAGTATATAATTGTTTATCGTGGGCAATAACAACATATTCATTTGATTTAAACTCTAATTTCAAAACTCATCATCAAATGCAAACATAAATTCAGTGTTGCAATGGGGAAGAAAACTATTTGTACTTTCTTGCCTACTGAGATCTGGACCTTGCTCTGTGAGAGTCATTCCCCTGCCTTGTAATAACTGCTGCACTTCATGCTATATGACCACACCTTTTCTTGATGATCCCAGCATGTATTGCTTGGCTGACTTACACAGATGTGTGTCTGTTTAGCCTGTTTAGCCTGGATTCACACACTCTATAAACATTTTCTCCAGTGTGCTAGCTTGAACATATCAATATTCTTTAAAACAACTGCCCTGTAACATAATTATTGCGGCAATGCAAATTATGTTCATCTTGTTTTTGATATTAGTTTTTGAATATCTAATTCTATTAATTTCTCATGCCTTTCTTTGAAGAATTTTAAAGCAACTGATTTCTTAATAAAGTATAATTAAAGCAAACAGTTTTATTTCACTCAAACACTTTGCAGCTGACTTTTACAGTCTATGTATTGTGTGCTACCTTCTAGGATAGATAGCAATCTCACTTTTTAAATCCTAGCTAGAATAATTTGTGATCTGCACACAAGAGGTTAACAGGTCAAATACTGTTGAAGGCTGCAGATTACAAACAACCTTATATTTGTCAGTAATTACTAATACTTTGAAAATAAAAGCATACAGTTATGTTTGCATCTAAACTACGTGTTTGCTTCATGGCTCTGAAATGGATAATGCAGGTATCCAAGAATAAAAACAACAAAAAAAAATGAATGAATTCTTAGGTGTTGCAATTATTACACAATAGATCATGCATGTACAGAAAAGAGAGTTTCAAATAAATAATAGCTAAAATATTCTGTACAAAGTGCATTCAAAGAAATATTTTTGTTAACTGTTGATTATCTTTCACACTACACGAATGCAAAAATGAATCATCTACCTGTAATACAAAAAAAAATCCAGGTAGCCATATTTTTCTCATAGATGTCTGTTATTTTGTCTCATTACAATAACTCCTTCACCTGACAGTACCTAACTGTTGAGTTTATTACTTAACTGAACATTTTATTGTTTAACTGACATTTTAAGAGCATTTCATGGATTAGTTTTCATTTACAACCCTTATGAAACTGTAAAATGAGATTTTGAACAATGGCATCTTCCAGGCATCAAGAAATTGATTTATATTTTTATATACTTATAATTTTTCTGCAATTATATCTTGCAGCTCATGTTGCAATTTGTTACTCTCATTTTGTCACT
Organism: Protopterus annectens; assembly: GCF_019279795.1. Classification (NCBI taxonomy): domain Eukaryota; kingdom Metazoa; phylum Chordata; order Ceratodontiformes; family Protopteridae; genus Protopterus; species Protopterus annectens. Next base: position 60,293,166 of record NC_056742.1, on the reverse strand, counting down.
GTGTGTGCCCAGCAGGGAAATGTTAACCACTGAAGTCTGTGTATTGTCACCCTACATCAATCCCAACTGACATGGTATGCTAGCATGTATGTCATTGTCAAACTTTACACACCACTAATCCAGAGGGTATGAGACCATACATGCTACTGTAAAAGTTTACTAATTGCCATTCACAGGCTATGATGGTACATGCTCTATTGTCACTATTTGTCATCTCCCACTGATCTGCTTTAATGGCATGCATATTAAAAGACAGAGCTGTTATGGTTGGAGAAAGTCTCAATCTATTGGAACTTTGACATGTGGCCTGCCTGTACATCCATTCATAGTGGCAATGAGATTAGCAATGGAATCTTGAATGGTTATGTTGTAATATTATGCTAACAGTAGTTAACATAATGTGGTCTTCTGATCATTGGATTTGGAAACTTGTGCATGCAATACGTTTTTACTTTTATAGGTAAGGCTGAAAAGATCTCTCTAAGCACTTCTTTTGAAGCTGACAAATGTTTTATTCTAGGTAAATGCTGTTAGCATAGATATATGGGTTTCTCTACCTTAACAATAGATTAACGCACGTTTTCACTTAGGGCATATTTTTATATAACAAAAATCAAACAGTTAAAGAGAATAATTATGAATCTTTAGCCTTCATGGAGATTTTTTTAATTCCTCCAGGACTTTTCCCCATGGTTTCTCTTCTAGCACTCAGTCAGTCCACTGGAATGGCCATTCCTAGACTAGGCAACATCCCTATATGCCATTCATTCCTGCATCCCAACAGACCCTCTTATCCATAGAGAGTGTTGGACAGAAGGGAGTTGAACAGCTTAACTGTCCTAAGGAGAATCACCTAACATCTTTGGAAGCATGCTCCCTGCCCACTGGTAGCCTGGTGAGGAATGGAAAGCAGGCCAACACATGCCATGTTCCCTACATCTACCTGTTATGAAAGCACATTGACAGTATGGGCTCAACAGGCTTGAACCCTGCTATACAATACTTAGTGTGTCATTTAGTGACACCCTCATGAAGACCCAGAGTGGCATTCCTCCCCAGAAAATAGATGAACCAGCAGCATCTGCTCACTTGCATCCTCTCCAGCCAAATGCCACAAGAAACTCAGCTATTTTATCTCATGCTGTCTGCAATAAAGTTGTGTTTTTCTCCTTATGCCACAGAGCTGGTTAAATATTCATTTTTATTGACCTTAACTATCCTGACTAGTTCTTCAGGCTTAAATGTTGCTTTCTTCCAAGATGGTTGCACACTGAGTAACAGCTTAATTTTGGTTCTCCTGGTGTGAAAACAGAAACCCAGAAAAGAGCTGGTGAATTTGTCTTGAGTAAATTTTAATAACTGGTAGTAAATTTACTGCCTGGATGCCATCAAAAAAGGAATTCAGATAACCAGAAAGAAAATCCATCAGAAAAGGTGAGGAGAAAACACTGACTGGGAAGAATCCTGCAGCTTTTCAGCAAAAAGCAGTTCAAGCTCCAGCTTTGGTGCAAGACATGACTTCCAGTAATATGGAAGAAAAAAAATAAATCAAATTTGCTCAGAGATGGTTAAAATAAACAAAACACTGAAGGCTGAAAAAAATCGATGAGGCTTTATACCAATATTCAGATGAGCTGAGAAATCTGCAAAAATCTGAGGTAGAAATGAAGAAAAGGCTGGCTGAGTATGAAACTGCTCAAGATGTTTCAAAAAATGGTAGAATTAGAAGACAGAGTACATAGAGAAAACTTGGATTTTCTGTTGTGCCAGAGAAACTGGAAAAAAACAGATTGTATTAATTTTACGAAAGCACATATAAACAACTGGACTGGTATGATATGAAAAGGCATGATAAATCAGCCCAGATATTTAATACAAAAGATGCAATCCCACCAGCAGAATGAGTTGATTGTAACAAAACTGTGGCAGAAGGATAAAGTACTAAAAGTGGGAGACAAAGTGTTTGTGGAAAATGGTAATTCACTCTACACCAGGCAAAAGAGGAGTAAATTTACTTTAACAATCAGGGAAGGTTCAATCTGCTGTATCCAGGTATTTTTGGAATACTCTTTCCTGGAGGGTCAAAATCATTTTTTATGCAGAACATGCTAAGGAGAAAATACAAAAAATCTGTACAACAAAAAGGTGAACATTCAAACAAGAGGGGATTCTGCTTCTTATTCTTCTGATAGTAAAGCCCATACAGGGACTATTCCAGTGAAACATTTTCCAATATTGTAAAGGAATATCCCTGAGAGAGGAAAGAAAAGAAGAGTTGACTATAAGACCTAGGAGTAAGTTGAAAATCAAACCTGGATTTTGGATATGGAGATCAAGAATAAGAAAACCAGCAACTCAGAAGTAGATGAATAAATTTGGGATATAAAGCATTAATTGCATTTGTGAAGTATGACACAACAAGAAAACCTGGAAATATTGGAGTTTGTTAAATTTGTTAAACTTGTAATGGACTCCATACCATATGCCCTACTTTTTCATTAACATTTAGAAGAGCATTTGAGGGAAAGAGTAAGGAAAGCGTTATCTGTAAGTAAAACAACATTTTGTTTTTAACAGTATTTTTATAATACATTACATATACTGCATGCTATAAAGTAAAGCTTTTTCAGTTAGTTTTGTGAGCAGTGTGGATACCAAAGTAAACAAATGCCCCTATTTTTCCTTCTTTCTTTCTTCTTGTCCAGTTTTAAAGAATGTAGGTACTGCAATGGAAAAGAGAAGAACACCTCGGCAAAAGAGCATGATATAAGAAATACTGATATGCTTTTTCTTACTTTTGTGTAGGGGAAATGACTGGGTTAAGGCCCTTGTCTTAATTTATTAACAGGTTTTAAAGGGAAGCAAATAAATAAAATATACTGACTATAATGGGAAGTTTCCCTCTAGCACATTAATGTTCATACTGCAATATGTGTAGTGGAAGGCAACTGTGTATCTGGTTCTCATGTATCTATGGAGACAATCTGATAAAGGTGCAATAAAAACAGAATACTTCTTTCTTGTAATGGCTAGGAGAAAATGTTTTCAGAAAGCCTTCAAGCTGTTTTCTACATCTTGGAGAGGAATAAAGATAAGACAAATACTGGCAGCACTTAATGGAAGTAGACGCACAGGCTGTACCATGTGTCTTAGCATAGACACCCTTCATTATAGGTTAATTCAAGCCTATAAATATGGCTGCCAGTCTGGCACAATTGTTCCCATTAGTACGGTTAAACTTTATTATTTGAAGATGTACATACCTTTGTGTGTTAGTATTAAGTTAAAAGGTTTTGGGCATATTCTGTGGTGTGTTTCTTTTTTGCTTGAGGGTTTTGTTTAAAAACAATACATTTTGTAAGGTGTGACATAGGTTCAAATGGATATGAAAAGAAAGGATGTACTGAAGATCAACATGACAAACATTAGTGTAGGGACCCAATGATAGTGAACCATACAACCATGATGATTACAACAAGCAACCTAATGGACATGGTTTTGTGGTACAGGAACATGGTGACACAGACAACCAATGTGTATCACCACATAGATCAGAAAGACTTAAAAATAAAAAACAGAATAACCATTTTTACAGGAATCAGGGTTACCAGAAATGAGGGGGACACAGGAACTTTGCCAGGTAGAAAATGATTCATTCCTTGATTCTATTAATCAACATGCTGCTAATGATTCTAGTATGTCTGTTTTTCATATATACAACTACAATGGTTTAAATATTAAAGTGGACTTTTTCATGTTATTTATGAAGGGCCTTAAATTCATTCCCATGCATAAGAGTCATCTTACCCAGGTTATTTTGGATGTTAAATTGTTTGTCCGAAAACTTAACTTGGAAAATTTATTTGGGAAGGAAATGAACTCAAATTATCAACAGGCCCCTAAAAAATCCAGCACATTTAACCCTCCCTTACACCCACAGTTAAAAAACTTTGAAATGGTATTGGAAAGAGAAATTAGAAAAGTACATTTGGGCCAAAAAGCAAGGTATAATTTGAGTGTTAATGAGAACAAGTTGTTACAAGAGCTTCGTACCAATTCTAACATAAGGGTTATGGAACCCGACAAGGGAAGGGGTATTGTACTGATGGATAGAATTTTGTATGAGTCTAAAATGTTTGGCATTTTACATGATGAAAACACCTACAGCCAAGTATCTCTTAACGAAATTCACATTGTGTACAAAAAGATAGACTTTGCCCTGAAATACATATTTGATCAAGGAATAATTGATTTTGAAGTTTATTCCTACTTGGAAAATAATAGGCCTAGGGTTCCATCTATCTTTGGGATACCAAAGACACATAAAAGTGTGGAAAACCCACCCCTTAGACCATATGTGGCTTTGCAAGAGTCTAAAATAGCTACTTTGGTGAAATATCTTGACTGGAAGTTGAAAAAGTTGTGGAAGGGTGAAGCTTATATCTAACAAGATTCTTGGGACTTTTTATGTAAAATCAGGGCAGAATACTCTTGTGAAAACTTGACATTTGTCACCATTGATGTTGTGGATTTGTTTTCCATCATTCCCCATGACATTGGACTTTTATGGTTGGAGGAGACCCTTAGAAGACAGGAAGGGATATCTGATGATGATATTTTTATCTGCCTGGAACTTGCAGAATTGATACTGAAAAATAACTTTCTATTCTTTGAGGGAGAGTTTCTCAGGCAGGAATGGGGTGTAGCAATGGGGGCCAGTTGTGCCCCCACCTATGCTAACATCAGCCTAGCCACATGGGAGTACAAGTATATAACATATAGTACACTTTCCAGTTGTTGGAGAATGTACAGTTGATACCTGGATGATATTTGCCTGTTTTGGATAGACAGCTCAGAAAGATTAGATGAATTTGTAACATATATTTCCCAAACTACTTGTTCTTGAAAATTACTTATTAGAGTACAACTGATTGTATGAACTATTTGGATGTCTCCTTACAAAAGATAGGTCAAGGTTTCAAGTCCACTGTATATAGGAAGGGGACATTTTCTAATTCTTATTTAAGTTTTTCTAGTGCCCACCCATATTTTCAAAAGAGAGGCATTATTAAGGGACAATATGTGAGGATTAGCCGTATGACATCATGTGATGATGACTTTCACCATGAATGTGACACCTTGCAGGGTATGTTTTTGAACAGAGGTTACTCTGGAGAGTTGATACAAGAGGTCCAAAATGAAGTTTTGGTAGGAAGGGCTGACAAGTACTTTTCAATTTTAAGTATGGGTTCCTTTGTTCCAAATAAGAAGGGTGGACATGAGATGGAACAGCAAGGATACAATAGGGCATTTGTAAATAATTTTTGTGCAGATGCCTACTGTTATCAAAAATGTTTTGGAAAAGGAATGGACTAAATTCTCTGAACTCACAGACTTAGAAAATCTCAAAGGTAAACCACTGAAAGTGGTTTCCCGAAAAGGTAGGAATATAAAACAGCTGTTGGAACAGGCTAACCATACTAATATTTTCTCTTTGAGAAAAAATGGTACTTATAAATGTGGTGCTTGTAACCAATGTTCCTACATTTTTTGGGGTGAGGACTTATACCTTTTAGCAAGGCAAAAATATGTGACAGGGAAGTGTTACTTCAACTGGAATTCTTCTGGATTGGTCTATCTGGTGGTTTGTGGGTCTTGTGAAGGATTCCACATTGGTAAAACAGAAAGACAATTGAGACGTAGAATCTATGAGCACATGAATGATGTGAAGAACAAAAATCCTAAAAATGTTATGTTTAAACATACCTTAGAATGTACTGGAGATAGTTTTAGGTTTTTTGTTATTGACTCAGTACCCAAGGAAGCTGGAGGTGGAGCCTGGGAAACTAAGCTTGAGTATAGGGAAACCTTTTGGCAGGTTACCTTAGAAGCTAATAGGTTCCCTGGTCTTAATGATCATATTTTTCTGGCTCCACTTTTGAAATTAAGGTCTTCCAAGCTCTAAAGAATTTTAACAGTTTTTAATATTATGTGCTTCAAGAGGGTTTTTTGTATTTGCACAGCTATTTTTTTATATATCAGTGGGATTTACATGTGCCATTCATATATTCTTATTGTATATAAAAGATTTTTTATGATCATTATGATGTATTAACACCTAAATTGGTTACTTGACTTACAAGCTATATAATGGGTTGTAATTACACCTGTTTTTTATCTGAAGAAGTCTTGGAGGTGCCTGGACGAAAACACATTGTTTTATTGTGTAGAGTGTTAAATCTTTTTGCTGACTGCTTTGATTAAATCACCTACTGTTTTATTCACTTTGAGGTTCCAGTTTTTTGTTTCTTTATCAGTGTAGGCATGTAACAAAAAGCAAAAACTACACATTAAAAATGCTCTCGTACATAACAGGTGGGAATAATAACTTCATAATGACACTTTCCTTATTATCTTTGAATGATCTCACAGATATATGCAAAAAAATAAATAAAGAGTAGTGACCTATATTACAAAATACAGAATGAAAATATGTATGCTACAGGAGACACATTTGAAAAGAACTGAGTATGTGAATTTGATAAAGAAAGGATTTCAGGAGGATTACTCAGTGGAATGTCTGGGGCAAAGAACATGGGGAGTACTTACATTAATTGCAAGAGGACTCCAAAAAGTGATAGTAGAGGGGAAAAACAGATAATAATGGTACATTTGTAGTACTATGGGGTTGTTGGTATTGGAGAAAGATTATATTGGCATGTGTATATATTTCACCTAAAACTGTAGCTTTCAGCAGGGGATAATACTTATAGGTGGGCACTAGAATTTGATTTGCAACAGTGAGGATGTATCTGGGAGGCCTAAAAAGAAATACAACAAAAGATGGTAGATTTTTTTAAGAAAATTATGAAAACGTTTGGTATGGAAGATGTGAATTCAATAGTAGGAGTTTAGAGACAATTATATATTATTCCCCAGAGTACAAAAACTGGGCTAGGCTAGAGAGAAATATTTAACAGGAACATTTAATTAAATGTTTTTATATGCATCCAATAACTATTTTAGACCACACACTGATAATAACTAAAATAAAAATGCAGGATAATCAAATAAAAATGAGACACTACCACTCCCCCACCTGTTAAAAAGAGAGAAATTTAAGGAATGGGTAGTGGAAATTATTGGGGAGTTAGAGAGGATAGAAATTTCTTCTAAAAATCTAGCTAGAGAGTGGGATAATATTCAAGTGGAGTTTAAGGGTTGGAATAAAAGAAAAAGAGATGTGGTTAAGAAGTTATAAGAACAATTTAAAGTGACTGACAAAGGTTAACGTATTGCAGAATAGGGGGAATCACACAGAAATAGAAGAAGAGGTGCAATTGCAAAATGACAAAGAGAAAATACGGGACTACCTTGATAACATGCAGGAGTTTGGTTTCAAAGGTATTTATGCAATTTTCAAAAACAACTAAATGGCAACAAAGCCTTTCATCATTTCAACTAATCTATGTTGGTGGTGCCCAAATGGCAATACTTAGCCCCCATCTATTTAATATTTTTATAAATATACGTCATACCGCTACAACACTTGCCACTTTTGTACAATACGCTGGCAATTCAGCCTTTATCTGCTGGACCTCATCATAACAAAACTAGAGGAACTCACTCAAAAATCTTTAATTGACATTGAAATATGGCTAAACAATTCTTACTTGCTGCTTAATGCAAAAAAAAAAAAAAAGAAAAAAGCAAGCTTATGCAATTTACTTCACAAAAGCATCTTATTCAGAAACAAATATTTCATACTACCTGAAGTAATAACACAAAAATATAAACTAAATTACTCACAGTCATAATGGATGACCACTTCAAGTTTGATCACCACATAATTCATTCAATCAAGAAAACTTATCAAAAGCTTAGCTTCCTCTATAAGGCCTAACACTAATTGACAGATCAAGCAAGGATTACTTTAGAAGCAGCATACCTCCTTCCTTCTCTTATATGCTTCTCTTTTTTGTTGCAAATTTCAACACCATGTATAAAACCATACTAGCCTCTTTCTACTACAAAACAGTTAAATTTGCAACCACAAACTTAAAAAAGCAAGACAACTAAACCAAAAAGAAAAAGGCATTTGTCTGAAGAAGTCCGGTCAGTTGATCAGACAAAAAGCACTTCACGTTACTTGTTTTTTTGGTTTTATTAAACATTCCAGTGGTTCGATGCCTCCTTCTGCCTTTAAATTTGCAACCAAAAAACCTTATAAAATACACCACTGCCTTGCATTAAAACAAGATTCATAGCTTCATAGAAGGTTACTAGGCTATTGGCCATAGGACCTTGTCACGTTATACCCTTGCTCCCTTATTGACCAAGTTGTATGATCTATATTTGCAGCACGAGTCTATGATAAGCACCAACTGCCCTTATCTAAGAGGGACATGGGTGACACCCCCAGGGTAAATTTATGGTCTCCCATCCAGTTGTCTAAGATAGACTAGATAGAGTCATTGAGGAGATCTGTTTAATGTGAATTGGGAGTTTGTTCCAGAGGAGTGGCAATCTCAGGAAGACATGTCTCTCCAGCATGTCTTGTTAATGTCACAGGCTGGGTCATGATCCCTAGAGCAAGTGAATCTTGTCCCATTTGACTTGCGGATGTGCAGGATTTCCATTAGGACAGGGTCCATGACTGCTCTGTAGGCCAGTCACAAGTCACCTCTCAGTAGTCTATAAGATACAGAGTACAGTGATGGGGTCTTCAGTCTGTCCAGTCTGTCCATGAAGGCCATGTGTTAAAGGCCCTGTGTTTTGCTGGTGAGAAACGTCTGAGGTCTCTCGAGATGTTGTAGGTGTCTAGTGAGATACATACAGATGGGAGCATTGTACTCCATTAGTGGTCTGATGAGAGATGAGTTCAGGAGAGTTATAGCATACTTAGCTCGGAATGTGATGCCCTTACTTATGAGATGTGCAACATAGAAGGCCTTACTTACCAATGCAAACACATGATGATCAAAGTTAAGGTTGCCATCAACCTGTGTTCCCAAATCTTTCACAATAGGGTTTGAGCTAAGAGCTGTTAATATTGTAATTTGCAGGGATTTTCACTTTGCTAAAATGGATAATAATACATTATTTGCATTTAGTTTAAGTCCGTGGCTTTGGCACCAGTCATTTATTTGTGTAAGCCCTTTTTGTAGTATGTCAGCATCATTGGGGGACTCAATGATTGCACCTAGTTTGCAGTCATTGGCGAACGTGGTAAGCCACAGGCCATCTATTTTCACTTGGACTTCTGAGAAATAGATTCCAAACAGTAGAAGGTCCAGCACATATTCTTTTGGTACACCACTTGTAAGTGGCCTGCTGGTATAGGTGGAATTCCCAACTTTGACTGTATGTATTCTGTCAGTGAGTCAGTTGGCTAACCTTCTAGTGACATATAGGTTAATTCCCTGGTGGGAGAGTTTCTCAAGGATGCCTGAGTAGAGGGTTGTGTCAAAAGCATTGGCTAAGTCAAGACAAGCTGTATGTGCTGTTTTGCCTTCATCCAGGGCTTTAGTGACATTCTCAAAGAAGTCCACCAAGTTTAATAAGCCTTACCTACCCTTAACAAAGCCAACTTGCATCAGGCCAAGAGTTTGAAGGTCACCTATGTCTTTGTTGATATGGTCCATGATGATTTCCTTCATAGCCTTGCAAATAAGATTGGTTAGGCTTATGGTCTATAGTTCCTAGGGTCGGTTGATGGACCTCATTTGTGCAAGGGAATTACTGCTGCTGCTTGGGACAAAGACAGTACTCAGTCTGTGGCTGGTTTAGACCATTTAGTAGGCAGCCTGGGATGTTAACTAGTCCTACAGAGTCTGTGTTTTTGGCCATGGAGAGTGTGTTTATCACCTGCTGTTTGGAGATACTAGGTAGAGGACTGCTGACAGGTTTTCTTTGGGGTATGTCTGGATGAAGTTTGTACCAAATCTATCTGCTAACAGGTTGGCAATATCCTCAGGGTCAGTATGAGTGGTACCATCCACTACTAGTTTGGCACAAAGCTGGGCCTTTCCTTTTAGATATCTGACATAGCTAAAAAATGTCTTATGATTATCCTTAGCTAGAGATGCTAGTTTAGCTTCATAATTGGCTTTAGGGGACTTTACAAGATATCTAATTTGCCTGTTCAAGCTGTGGAGGACATCATTCCTCTGCTGAGTCAGTTCCTTCTTGTTCTTAGATATTAGGTTGTTCTTCTTGTTATATAGGTATTTATGCTTGATGTCCACCAGGGTGGCTTTTTTTTTCTGAGGATCTTGTTTTGATCTGTTCAGGTACAGCTGAGTTTATACATTTGTATAGGCATTTTTACAGGGAATTTGTGTAAACCTCTGTATAGGAGTCATTGTTGACAGTGGTAGCAAGGTGTTTGAAACTATTAATGCCATCACTTAGGATGCTATAGTGTGCTTAGGAGACATCTTTCATCCTTTTTGCTCTTGAGGTGGGTCAGGTATGATTGTTATTTCAAACAAGACTGATTTACTCCTAAAACAAACAAATATAACATGTGAGAGATGTATTTATACTACAAATTTGGAATTAGTTCTTTCACATAACAACAAACCATATATCAAACAGGAGGTCAGCACACGCAGTTCACCTCTTCCACATAACAAGCTCACAACATATAAACCCACATATGCAGAGGTACTCACTAGAAGCCTACCTAAAGATCAGAGACGTCCCAAGTGCAAACCTACTGCACACACACTGCAGAACAAACAGAATCTACTACAAATAATAATACACACAACAGTGTCTTAACGAATAAGACCCAAAGGCAAAACACCTCAAAACCAAATGTCTTGGTCATAGGAGACTCCACAGTGAGACACACGGATGTCCCACTCACCAGACTGGACAAGTAGAAGATCATGGTGAGCTGCCTGTCAGGTGCCAGTATCCATCATATCACACATGCACTCAAGTCTCTCAACAACAAGTACTGTAATGACTCTGTCATAGTCAATGTTGGAGTGAATGATATTGAGATGCACCTCCCTAGACTATATGAAGAGACAAATGATTGAGCTCTCAGAGTATGTGCCCCACGCAGCTATGTCCCTAGCACTAAGCAGCATTCTACCTTCACCCAGAATGATGCCTCAGTATATACAAACAGTCTCTATATGCTTTACCAATTGCACTCCTTTTATTGGCAACTTTTGACATATTGGCAAGTTTAAACTACTGACATAACATCAACACTGAATGTACACTCAGCACTGATCTAACAAAGCCAATTAGTCTGAACTTAATGATGGTGCTTCTGGTCAGAAGTCACACCTGGAGAAACTGCACTCCACAGTGGCCACCTTCCTGTCCAGGCATGACACATCACTAGGTTCCCACATGTTCATACCTCAACCATGTCATTGACCCCTGTTCACAACTTGATGTTCCCCCAACGAGTTCATGAATCACTACATGAAGAACCAGCTGGCTTGATATCCCAAACCATTTGACATGCTCACAACTACTCATTGCCCACAACATATATACTCTTAAGCCAAGATACAGCAAATACAAAAACTCTATACTGACTCAGTAAACAGTTCAAATATCGGAGAGACTCTCTCACACTACAGTTACAAAACTTAAAACAGAAACATACACAGTTACAACAGTAAAAACTTTATCAAATTTTTGTGGGTGTTTTCTAAACAGCTTATGCGATCTCTGATGGGTGTGTTCTTCCTTCATATGTCACATGTCTAGTTACAGCCACCTTACTTTGTCCAACTCTTACAACCGCCTTTATCACCAATCTTCCTACCCTTATCACTCCTCAAACCTCCTTCCTCGATTTCTTAACCAGCACACCACTTCATTTAGTTCCACTGAGTTCCTCTTAGTTCCTGGTTTAGTTCTAAGTTCTTTTTTAACCCTAGGCTAACTGCCCCACCAATTGTGCCACCCTGGAACACCCCCCCATGTGTGAATCACCTGCGGCTTGTGGCTATAGCTATGGCAAAACAGTTATATCAGTTATGCCTTATTATTCTCGTCATTTCCATAATTTCGACTTTGATTTCCTTTTTTTATAAGCTACATAACTTTTTTTATTTTAATAACTGTTTAAGTTCAAATTATTGCGGTTTGATATTTTTCTTTTTGCTGATATTTTTTCTGCATACATTATACATATTTTATTATATTTTATTATTCATTTTTCTCTTCAACTCTCTTTTTTTTTGTTTTTTTTTAGTATAAAAGAAAATATTTAAGAATCATATACATAATATCATGTATAGATTCCTTTATCCTGCAATTATAAATGTGCATTGTGTGCAACTTAAATGTGGAGCTTTTCTCCCCATGCCTCCACTGAAAATGGGCTTTACCCAGTCGGACTTTTCCTTGTCAAAGACAAAAAAATAAATATAAATAAAATAATAAGTCCCCAAGAATGGGTGTTATTTCTAAGGAAGTTTGGAAGCTAGGAGGGAAGAAAGATCTGGAAGATTTTATTTAATAGTTTTTTAAAAGGAGGAGGAGAACCAACATCCTGGAAGAAAGCAGTGGTAACTGTAATACCTAAAGAGGGTAAAGATCCATCAGACCCAGCTTCATATAGACCCATCTCAATTTTAAGCCATTATTATCAAGTGCTTATGTCTATAATGGCTAAAAATGGCAAAGGTGATGTCAAAAATGATAGAGGAGAGGCAAACATATCGCAATAATAGAAAGTACAGTTGTGTAAAATCTTACCATGACAGTAGATGTCCTTTTCTTCACTGTTGCAGTATTCTTTACAATAGGGATCCCCTGCCAAGGACAGCCTGACATACGGCCAGTGTACCAAAGCCTTTTGGTTGGAAAAGGTACACCGTATGTCACACATATGCTTCCCACGCACTGAGCAAGTCATAAAGGTGACATTCAGATGTACAATTCTCAAAACTAAAAAACCTCAGTAGGAATGACAGTCCAAGGATATAGTTAGGTAACAAACACATACAGAAGGAAAAAGTACTGAGGCAGTAGAAAGGGAGCGAATATTGCAACAGTGAAGAGAAGGACATCTACTGCTATGGTAAGATTTTAGACAACTGTCCTTCCATATCCCTGTGGCTGTATTCTTTATAAAAGGGAAAATGCAAAAACTGATGAAGATGACTGGGAGGATCCAATAGAGTCCTCTAGGCAGCCATGGAGAATGGCCTGGCAAAGTCAGTAAAGTCAGCAATGGCCCTAGAAATCACATCCAATTTTTAGTGCTTAGTAAAAGTTTGCACAGAAGTCCAATTTGCGGCCTCAAGAATAAAATTAGTATAGAAAAAAAAATGAAAAGCACAAAACAGGAATGAGCCTTAACAGAAGGAAGGCACTTTCTATGAAAAGAATATCAAAAAGAAATAACTTTAGGTATCCAAGAAGGAATAATTTGCTTGGAAACAGCCAAACCTAAAGACTTAGGATGAAAATAAACAAAAAGCTGTTCAGATTTATTAAAATCTTTAGTCTTGTCCAAATAATATCTGAATTGTCTATGCAAATCAAAGGTGTGCAAAACCTTCTCACTAGCAGACTGCCGAGAAAGGAAAAAGGTGGAAAAATGAAAAGGAAAGAAGTGTGCAAATGAATAGACTGATTAAGATACAACTCATTAACCACCTTGGGCATAAAAGGATTAGTATGAAGGGACACTCTGTCCTTATGGAAAACTAAAAAATGAGAAATAGCCATAAGGGCTTGCAGCTCAGATACCCATTTGGCTAAAGTAAGGGTCCGAAGAAGAACAGTCTTCCAAGAACAATGCTGTAAGGCAGCTGAATCAGCAGGCACAAAAGGAGCCTGAGTCAATTTTTCTGAAACAAAATTAAGGTCCAAGGAAGGAGGGATAGGCTTCTTGGGAGGTCTAATGTGAAGGATGCCTTTAAGAAACTGTTTGGCCTCAAATCTGAAAGCCAAAGTGCAAGTTCAAGGCAGACAAACTGGTCGGTGGGACTTAACAGATGAATCTGCCAACTCAGCATTGAGAAATTTACATAAATAAGAGGGAATCAAAGGAATCTCCACAGTAAGAGGATCTAGGTTATGAGAAAAAACACCATGCAGAAAACGTCTTCCATTTGGATAAATAAGATTTCCTGGTAGTGGGTTTCCTGGCCTCCTGTATGACCAGAAGCACATCCTCAGAAAAAAAAGGTATTTGCAGGGGTTCAAAACCCACAATGTCAGAAGAAGAGTGGATAGGTGGGAATCGATGAGAGATCCCTTGCCTTGTGTGAGTAGGTCCACCCTGTGAGTTAACTTGTGATGATTGCCCTTGGAAAGAAACAGAATAAGAGGGAACCAATGCTGTCTGGGCCAAAAGGGAGTCACCAACAAGATTTGGGAGCATCCTGTTTCATCTTGAACAGGACTTTCAGAATGAGAGAAAGGGGAGGGAAGACATAACTAAGCATCCCCTTTCAAGAAAAAGAGAGGGCATCCAACTTCCAGACAAGAGGGCATGTGACTCTGGCATAAAATAGAGGAAGTTGTCTATTCAGAGGGGAGCAAATAGATCTATTTGATGAATACTCACTGGTGGGAAATGTTCAGAAACATATCCTGTGAAGCATCCACTCATGGAATAATATTATGGACTAGCTCAAAGAATCTGCCACCATGTTCTGATCTGAGGGAATGTAAACTGCCTGAAGGGTCACTGAATATTGAATAGCCAGCTCCCAAACCTGAAGGGCTAACCTGCATAGGAGATAAGACCTTGTCCCCCCTTACTTGGTGACATACCACATTACTGAGTTATTGTCTGTTAGAATCTTGAGGAGCCCTCGAATAAAAAAGGAATGGAATCCCTGAAAAGCAAGCAGAAGAGCTTTCATTTCTTTGACATTGATGTGGTCTTTCTTTTATTGAAGCAACCAAAGGCCCTGTACCTTCAGAGGATGAAAGGAGACCCCCATCCCACATCTGATGCATCTGTGAAAAATTCCTGACATGTAATTGGATGTTAAAAAGGAAACCCTCGGTTGAGAGACAACTGATGAATCCACTACTGAAGTTCCAACTTGAGGCATGGACGTAGATGTCATGGAAATAGATGGACTAAAAAATCTAAAGGATAAGAATTTTGAAACCAAACTAACTTTAGAAACCACTGAAGCTTGCTCATGTGGAGCTTGGCTAAAGGGAACATAGGAATGTTGGAAGCCATGTAACCTGGAGCCCTCAGAA
Organism: Protopterus annectens; assembly: GCF_019279795.1. Classification (NCBI taxonomy): domain Eukaryota; kingdom Metazoa; phylum Chordata; order Ceratodontiformes; family Protopteridae; genus Protopterus; species Protopterus annectens. Next base: position 60,277,956 of record NC_056742.1, on the reverse strand, counting down.
ATTGCCTGGCTGTGACTGAAGTCAGAGGAAGAAGGGATTGAAAGAAAGCAATGAGAGTTAAGGCCTTGGCTGGAGGCAGGGATTCCAGGATTGTAACAGTCTGGATCCTGCAACTCAGAAACACATGATCCCGAGAAGGAGTCTAGAATGACTTCTAGAAATTTACAGTACCCCCTGGATTTAAAAAGAGAGAGTCGGTAAAGTGTTGATGCTGAAATTTGATCTCTTGAGAGGAGGCCTGAATAAGCAAGTCATTCATATAGGGAAAGATCTGTATCTGTATTAGTCTACAGAAAGCAATCACAGGACTAAGGCATTTGCTGAAGAACCTTGGGGCAGTAGAGAGGCCAAAGGGCAAAGCAGATAACTGAAAATGCCAGGAAGCAACAGAGAAATGTCCTGAAAAGGGGAAGAATAGGAATGTGTAGATAAGCATAATTGAGATCCATGAATCTAGAAAAGCCTGTAGAAGTAGAAGAGGAAACAGGGTTTGAAGGAATGGGCATTCAAAAATGTGTTTAGCTGAGAAAGGTACAGAATGGGCATCCAGGTGCCTTCTTCCCTGGTGACCAAATACATTTTGGAGTAAAATATCTTCCCCCTCTGAGGAGTTGGAACTTCTTGATTTGTTCCTTGAGCCAACAGGCCCTCTGTAAAAAAGAGATTTCCAAGCCATGTAATAACCCTGGTGAAGTATGGAAAGAACCCAAGTGTCTTGGGTGACCTTTACCCAGATAGAAAGGGACAGGGAAAGATGCAGAGAAAAAGAAAGTGACTGAAAAGAATAGTATACTCTGACAGCATCTTGTTTGTCAGGAAAAGGAGGCTTCTTAGAAGGAGGAGTTTGGGTAGTCTTGGCAGGGGATGCCCTTCTACCACTCGTTTTACCTTTTGGAGGAGTGCAAGACTGTCTACAAACAAAGGCAGGTTTATTAGGATAATTCCTCTGAAATGTGGGCACAGGATTAACAAAAATATGCTTCAACTCCTGTAAGGTCTTGCCCTTTTCTTGCAACAGCAGCACCAAACATATGCTTATTATCCAGAGGAGCATCCTTCAGTTTAGCCTTGATATCATTAAGCAAAGGCTGAAGTCTGAACCAGGAATACCTCCTCAAAAGATCTGCAAAAGCAGCAACCCTACATGAAGCATCATCTGCATCATAGCTGCATTTAATGGAATGGTGAGCTACTTGGGAGGACATCCCATGCAAAGCAAGACCAGAGGCCTCCCCCTCAAAATCAGGGAGATCAGAAATAGACTGACAGTCCTGAGAGAGATGACACAAAATGTACCTAGTCATAAGTGTCTGATAGTTAACTGCTCTAAAGACCAAGGTAGCAGAAGTATATACCTTCTTACCCAGTCTCTCCATGGTTCAGCTATCCTTATCAGATTGCAGCAATTTAGTAGAAGTCAGCAATCTGGAAGGCTTATCAGAATGCACTGATATAACAAGGGTCAGCAGAGGGACATTTATAAAGAAACTTGCAGTCCCCAGGCACTATAAAACCCATCAGTTTATTTTTGGTAGCATGGAGTTAAGAGCAAGGAGTCTGAGAAGCAGTGGAAAATGCATCCAGCAAAGCCGCAAGACCAGGAGGAACAGAAAAGGGTCTAGGAGACTCCATTTGTAGAGGCTCATAGTACCACTTCTGAACATTGGACACCTAACCACAGTCCCTTTTGAAAAATTCACCATTCTGGAAACAGTATCACCAAATGAAATCTCCTCAAAAGGAGAGTCAAGACTGACAGATAGTTCTTCCCCAGAAGTATAGTGAAGTGGCAGAGGAATCTGAGAGGAATAAGCCAGGGAATCTTCATCAGAATCAGCATCCTCCTCAGAAGAAGAATCCTGCTCCCTGGTCTCTTAAGTGATTAAGAAGACCAGGAGGAAGCAGGAAATGAAACACCCTGTGGTGGATTGAGAGCTGTCAGGGCATTAAACAAGTCTTGAGTGAAGTTTTGCCATTCACTCTGAGGATCATTTGCACAGGCAAAATATGTTAATTGTTTTGCTTCTTTCTGATTGGGACATTATCCTTAAAATTTTTGAATCTCTGACCCCTGATGATACTCAGTAATGGAAGTCGAAACCTCTTCTCTTACTAAAATTTGTGGAAAACCCCTAGGCCTTTCAGCAATAACCAGCTGCGGTTTACACCTGTACATCTGAGGTGAACTCCTGCAAAACCTCCATGAAAGGGTGTGGTGTTGGGTTAATGCTGGCATCTGAAGTGGTCATGGCAGAGGAATCAGAGAAAGAAACCAGACTATCCTCTGGGCTTTTACCCGCATCTAGAGAGGTGTCTGGTAGAGATAGTACAACAGAAGAATCAGACTGGACTTTTTTGTCCTTTTTCTTCACAGAATGCTGGCTCTCAGGCCAGGAAGATCCTTTCATGTATCCTTAGCCAAAAAATCAGTTGGTTCTCAAGGTAAATTGTGAGGGAAGAAATACGTCATTGCAATGTCTTGGGGACAGAGGACTGACAAATCTTGTAAGATGTATGGTTGTGGGAAATGCCTAAACAGAACAAACACTGCTTGTGATGATCTTTATGGAAAATATGTCTTCTGCAATGAAGTTTCCCTTTTCTAAATGACATGAAACCCAACAACCTGAAACAAGGCAAACATAAGATAATAAAACAAAAAAAAAAAAAAATCCCAGTGGGGCACTTATCTGAAAGTGGTAGAAACCAGCAGATGAATGTGCGTTCAAACCAATGATGGAAGATGTCATTCGGACTGGCGGCAAAGAAGTTCTCAGGATGGTACATCTGGATATCACCTTTATGCCCTATGCTGTGCTCTGGGGGCATATGTGTGATATACAGCATACCCTTTACAACCAAAAGGCTTTGTTACACTGGTCAGATGTCAGATTGCCCTTTGTAGGGGATCGCTGTTGTAAAGAATACTGTAACAGTGATATGGATGGACATCAATGATGATCCAAAGGGAAGCAGAATGTAAGAAAATACTGCTATTTTTGGTGGGTCTGGATGCAAAGAAAGATTTAACAGAGTGAGCAGTGATTTTATGAGTAGGTCAATGCAAGCATTTGCATTCCCTGATAAAATTATAAGGTTGATTAGAAGATACATAGCAAAAAATGATTTATGGGGGGGTTCCTCTCTGATAAGTTCTGTTTGAGCAGAGGAACAAGGCAGAGATGTCTTCTTCCCCCTTTTTTGCATTATATTTAGAACCATTAGCAAAGAAAATAAGGGACACAGAAATTCAAGGACATAATTGTTATGGTATTCAAGAAAAGTTAGCTTTATGTACAGATGATAATTTTTACCTGATAAAACCAGAAAATGACATTTCAGGAACATTCTGAAACTTTTTCAAGTCTTTTTGTGATACAAAATTAATGATGATAAAACAAAGGCAATAGCTTTAAACAATGTACACACACAAAAATTGGTTCAGAAATACCCATATTTATGAGTACATGTTAAAATGAAACACTTGGCAGTATGGATTAAAAAGGACTCTGTTATGGCAGCTAAAGATATCTGGGAAGAGACTAAAAAGGTAATACAAAAACTGAGAAACTGGAAGCTCTGTTTTATGGATATGGATATAAGTAGTGAAAGGGTTTTAGTCACTTTTGTTTTATACACAGATTAGGCATATTTTTATAAACCAGAGGAAAAGTTGTTCAATGCAACCAACAAAAGGAGGGAAAGAGGGCAAGAGTTAAATGGAATAAGTTGATCCTTCTAATACAGCAAAATAGTTTGGCATTACCTGATCTGAAATGGTATTTCAGCACTACACAGTTAAGGCTGCTATAGATGACACAAGCAAAATGTTATAATTTAAAAGTAGACAGGGATGATGATGAAACAAGAGGCAGCTGACATAAAGAAAGACTGGAATTTTGGATGCAAACACTTAAAGAGAACACTGACCATACAGAATATTATATTAATATAGAAGCAGAAATTATTCTAAGACCTAAGCCAACACGGGTGTAGATTAGTATGTATGTATATCTTTAAGAACCTTTTAATGAGCTTGCACATGTGTATAAATACTGAGCATGTGTGAGCCAGACTGCCATTTTGTAGAGAACTGTTGAGATGTAAGCATGCATGTGTGTAATGGTCTGTCAGCTAATCAGTTCATTTATATTTTATGTTGCTGTTATTCATCCATCTACATAATAAAGCATATAAACAAGCTAGCCTGTCTATTTGTCTTGAATCATAACACAGGACAAACTGCATGGTGTCAGAAGGAGATCCAAAATCAAGACTAAGAGGCACTCAGTTAATGTTGGAGGAATATAGAGGAATGGATCATCCCTACCTCACATACAACTCACAAAACAGGTCAGAAACAAATTCCAGGTACTAAAACTTGCTTAAATTATTTCATACTCAAAGAATATAAAATGTCCGAAACTGTGACATATTGAAAACAATATCCAAAATGGTTACGATGATGTTTGAAACAATGTCCGAGTTGCATAAAATGTATAAAATAAGGAAAATGACAACATGTTTTTGCTATGTGCTACTTTTTTGCCTTAATTAAAGCTATTGAAGCTATCCAAAATATACACAGTTTTCATATCTTTGTGCAGTATTGCAGAGCAATTATTTCACAAAATACAGCCATTTCAAAGCATATTTTGCAAAGTATAGTATTTCAAAGAGTTTGTTGTGCCTTTGAATGTTATTACAAGTATCTGGTATGTGTGCATGTGTGTATATAATTACAGGGACCATATTTGCAGTGTGGTTCAGCATACTTTGTTGGCATAGCTGTAGGATTTCAAAAACCTGCTCTACTTGTATTTGATAAGAGAAATAGAAACTGTTTGAGCAAGAGTATGATATTTTCTTACAAGCTGCATTTTCTGACAAAGGTGCATGTACAAAGGCATTTACTTTGCTTAATTTAGCTGGTTCAGAGGCCATTGAAAGGGAGCGTTCATTTGTGTATGCACCTGCTGTGTTTGTAGGTGAGGGGAAAAACACCATATAGGGGTGCCTGCTGAGTCAAGGGAAGATCCCAAGTGCTTAAAACATGCATTTAGGGAAATGTGTAACCCCCAAATGAATATTACGATGGAAAGGCACTTATTTTACACAAGGGATCAAAAACCTGGGGAAACATTTGCAGTATATATAACTGACATGAGAACAAAGCTAAAACGTGCAGATTTGGTGATTTAAGGGATGAGTTGATAAAAGACAGATTTGTGTGTGGTATTAAAGATCATGCTGTGAGAAAGATTTTGCTTTTTGTCAGTGATTTAACTTTGAATAAGGCCATTGAGATTTCTCAAATATATGAGCTCACAGAAAAGCAAGCAAATATACTTATAAATCAGAACTGTATGCTTCCAGTATCTTCTAGTACTAATGTTGATAGTATGTAGCACATGGTTAAAAGAAACAGGCCCAAGCATATGGCAGCAGCTGATAACCCTGTAACAGTCCCGGGTAAACCACATAGCTTTCTAACAAATTCCAGAGCATGCATAGTCTCAGTGAAGCACACGGGTGAGTCCGCAAACTCAAAGCATGTTCCCTCACCTAGTCTCATAGTCAGTTGTCATAATTATGGTGGCAGTCATATGCCTAAAATTGAAAAGTTCTCAGGTTCTCAGCTTTTGGTCAGGAATACCACAGATGTAAAAAGTGGAATAATTTCCAAAGATTGTGTAAATCAAAAGAGGCTCAATCTTTTATAAAAAGAGAACATTCAAAGAGACAAGTTGATCAATTAGAAAGCTGTGACCCTACTTTTTATGTTGACGGTGTGTCTGTGCTTATTAAAACAGTCAATGCAACAGATTTATGGGCAAAGAATTAAGTATTTTGTACTGTTTGGATAAATAGAAAACACATAGAGCTCAATGTTGACAGGTTCAAAGTGCAATGTAATGTTATGTCAGCAGAAACATTTGAGTATGTGCTGGTGAGAAGCTTGATTTTGCAAAGTGTGCAAAGCATGTTGCTTATGGTAATTAATAAATTCAAACCGATGGCTCAGTAGTGCTTTCAAGTTACTCTGCTGGGAAAAGCCATGCCTTGCAATTTTACATAGTCAAAATGCATGTGCAGTCATTATTAGGCCTCAGAGACAGTTTGAAAATGGGACTACTTTCATTTAATAAGGAAGTCCACCATGGAAGCAAAAAGACCACTGTTCTAATTTTGCCCAGACTATTTTTTCTACCTATGCTGTCTGTGAACCCTGTAACAGTCCCAGGTAAACCACGTAGCTTTCTAACAAATTCCAGACCAATAAAATAAATAAATAAATAAACACATAAATGCTGATCTTTTCGAAGACAAACTAGGCAACGTCCCAGTTGTGTACTCCATGAAGTTAGACCCTGAAGTCAGCCCTGCTATCAGACCAGCCCGGAAAGTTCAGGTAGCTATGCAGAACAAGGTCAAAGCCAAGCTAGATAATATGGTGCAGCAAGGTGTGATGTGACCAGCTGATGAACTGACTGAATGGGTATCTTCCATGGTGGTAGGACATAAGGATAGGTCAGATGATATCAGAATAAGTATTGATCCAAGAGATTTGAACAAAGCACTGAAAAGACCTCATTATCCAATGTATACAGTCAAAGAAGACACTGTTCTTATGCCAAATGCCACTGTTTTTTTCTGTTCTGGATGCAAAGAGTTCATTTTTGCAAATTTTGCTTGACTGAAAATACTCATTACTAACCACTTTCTGTACTCCTTTTGGCAGGTACAGATTTTTGAGAATGCCATTTGGGATTTCAGTGTGCCATGGAACAATTTTTTTCTGGTTATCCATGTGCTATTATAGCAGATGATATTCTAGTAGGAGGTAATGGTGAAGCCAAGGATGATAGAAACCTCAATAAAGTTCTGGAAAGAGCATGTGAAATGAATCTTAAGCTGAATCCTCTGAAGTGCAAATTCAGTCTACAAGAAGTTACTGATGTTAGTCATTTGTTTACCTGTTCAGGCTTATGACTAGATCATTCCAAGCAAACAACTATTCTTGAGATACCCACTACAGACAATGTTCAAGCCTTACAATGTATTTTTGGTGTGGTTAACTATCTAGGCAGGTTCTTTCCAGACTTGAGCCAACTTTCGTACCACTCAGAGAGTTAACACACAGTACTATCCTGGTCCTGGTCAGAATAACACCAGAGAGCATTTGATGTTCTGAAATAAAGAATTGCCAGTCCACCAACTCTCAAATACTATGATGTTCACAAAGCAGTTACTCTTTCTTGTGATGCTTCAAAGTTTAGTCTTGGTGCAATCATTCTTCAAGAGGGTAGACCAGTCGTCTATGCATCCAGAACTCTAACCCAAACTAAGATGCAATATGTGCAGATTGAGAAAGAACTCTTGGCAATTGTGTTTGCATGTTCAAAGTTCCATGATTATATTTATGGCTGCCCAATTCAAATTGAAACAGATTACCAACCTCTAGTCACTAGTTTGAGAAAGCCTATGCATACAGTTGCTGCCAGATTGCAATGCATGATGTTGAAATTGCAAAAGTATAATTTCAATCTCATCTACACAAAGGGCAAACTTCTTTATCTTGCTGATACATTATCCAGATCACACAGAAATACCATTAAACAGCATGAAAATGTGAAACTTGATTTTAAAGTCATGGAAGTGAGAAATTTTTCTTCAACATATCTTTATGACCTTAGAAGTCGTACAGCCTCAGATCCATTACTTCAGAAGCTCAACCGCTTTATCAGTCGAGGATGGCCTTCAAAGCAATCTGGTTTACCAGTAGAAATGCAACCTTAGTTTCCTTACAGAGATGAAATTTTGTTTGACAATGATGTCATCATGAAAGGTCCAAAGTGATTGTTCCAAAATCTCACCAACAAGATTATATTACCATCTTGAATCATGGCCACCTAGGAACTGATTCTACCAAAAGAAGGGTGAGAGGACTAGTATTTTGGCCTTCTATGTCAAAGGATATTAAGAGAGTACTTTCATCTTGTTCTATATGTAAAAGTACTAAGCCACATCAACAGAAAGAACCACTTCAGCTAACCCAGATTCCTGAACTATCTTGGTCGACAGTAGCTACAGACATCTTCGAATGCAATGGTCAACATTACTTGTTCTTAACAGACGCTTATTCATATTGGTTTGAGATTGACCTACTTCCTAATCTAGCATCCAATACTGTCATTATTAAGTTGAAGCATCATTTTGCAGTCTATGGTAGTCAGCACAGTTATTTTTGACAATGATACACAGTTTACAAGCCAGCAATTCAAGAGATTTTCTAAAGAGCAGGACTTTATTCACATTATGAGTAGCCCTAAGTGCCCACAATCAAATGGTGTGGCAGAATGTACACTTCAAAGTGTGAAACAGTTATTAGAGAAATTGAAACAAAACAATAGCAATGTTTTTCTGAATCTCCTGAATCTCAGAAATATTCCTTATGATAAACATCTTGGTTCACCTGTACAAAGGCTTTTGTCAAGACAAACCAGAACCATACTACAAACTAGTAGCAGTCTGTTGGTTCCGTGTCCTAAGAAAAACAAAGCAATGAGAGCTCAACTTATGAAAAGGCATTTGTTCCCAAAAGTCCTATTATGATAAATCCAGCAAACCACTCAATCCATTACGAGAAGGGGAGACAGTGAGGATGCAGACATTCAAATGGTTTGATTGGATTGGAGTCATGAAAGATCTATGTCCAGAGCTGAGATCATACATTGTGGAATCACAAGGAGTAGAATTTAGGCACAATCAGAAACATTTAGTACTGTATCACAGCATCTTGACTGTGAAAAAAGACTCTAGATCTCAGAATAAGTTATCCAGTATTCCAGTTCCAGTGGACATTCCAGCAAATATCCCTGCTCCTGAGAAGACTCCTGAATGAAACAGATTGTTCATCAATGACTGTCCCTGTTGCTAAACCCAGACCTAATTGCTATATCACTAGATCAGGTTGCATTTCCAGACCAGATACAAGGCAACTTGGACATCAACGCTGTGTTTATTTCTTAGTGTCTGTATAACTGCATGTCTTTTTCAGATGTCATTTTTATTGTGGGCAGTTCACTTAAAAGGGAGGATGTAGATCAGTATGTATGTATACCTTTAAGAAGCTTTCCATAGGCTTGCATGTGTAGAAATACTGAGCACGTGTGAGCCAGACTACCATTTTGTAGAGAGCTGTTGAGATGTAAGCATGCATTATTGTAATGCTGTGTCAGTTAATCAGTTTGTTTATATTTTATGTTGCTGTTAGCCATCCGGATGTGTTTCTACATAATAAAGCATATAAACAAACTACCCTGCCTGTTCGTCTTGAATCATAACATAAGATTGCACGTGTATAAATACTGAGCACGTGCAAGCCAGACTACCATTTTGTAGAGAGCTGTTGAGATGTAAGCATGCATGTATGTAATGGTGTGTCAGTTAATCAGTTTGTTTATATTTTATGTTGCTGTTATCCATTCTGATGTGTTTCTATATAATAAAGCATATAAACAAACTACCCTGCCTGTTTATCTTGAATCATAACATAAGATTGCACATGTATAAATACTGAGCACGTGCGAGCCAGACTACCATTTTGTAGAGAGCTGTTGAGATGTAAGCATGCATGTATGTAATGGTGTGTCAGTTAATCAGTTTGTTTATATTTTATGTTGCTGTTATCCATCCTGATGTGTTTCTATATAATAAAACATATAAACAAACTACCCTGCATGTTCGTCTTGAATCATAACATAAGATTGCACATGTATAAATACTGAGCATGTGCGAGCCAGACTACCATTTTGTAGAGAGCTGTTAAGATGTAAGCATGCATGTATGTAATGGTGTGTCAGTTAATCAGTTTGTTTATATTTTATGTTGATGTTAGCCATCCTGATGTGTTTCTATATAATAAAGCATATAAACAAACTACCCTGCATGTTCGTCTTGAATCATAACATAGGATGAGCGACAAGGCTGGAGAAATAAGATTCTTCTGAGAGGGATGACTGCAATTTGGGGGGGGGGAGACAATAAGCAACAGGGGAATAGAATTCACTTGAGAAAGCTGGCAAAGGAACCTAGGTACTGGGAGCAAATAATTAGACGCGCAGAGGTAAAAGAAAGGGAAGAAGGCAAACATTAATTTGGACTAGAGACTACAGATTGCGTTGCCATTTAGGAGTGATAGAGTAGAGGCAAAATGAAAGGAATAGGGGTATCTTAAGTGAGAGACCAGCACTGTAGGGTTTTTAGAAGAATCTAAAACAGAGGCTAATTTTAAAAAAGAAACCACTTAGTGGAGGTTAGAAAGGATTGAAAAGAGAGACTGGATAAGTTACTCACAAAAAAAAAAAATGGGTGGATATATTTGCGGCTCCCAAATATGCAACGTAGTCTACAAGATGTAGAATCTTTGCTTTGAATTATTTCAATAAATATTGTTGTAGTCCAATCATACTGCAAATAATTTTTCCTTAGGTAGATTGATAGTGTTGTAGGTGTACTAGGGAAGAATGAGGTAATTGGGGACATATTTTGTTGGATTTCGTTGAGCTGGTAGACTTTAACAATTCCCTGCAGACTAGTTTAGCAAAAACACTCTGTGAGAAATTGGTGTAACTAAGGTAATAATTGTTTTGAGCTATGATACAGAATTGGAATTGCCTAGATATGATAAGGCCTTACCGAGTTTAATTGTGGTGGCTGCCAAAAAGCAATTACTAGAAAATGAATATCAAAGTCTAAACAAACCATACTAGAAGTAGAGAATATAGTAACAGAGATAAAACAACAGAAAGTGGGATCTTTATAAAAGGCTAGGAGCAAACTACATAAAAAATAAGATAGTCATTGTTGGAACAACGGGTCTATGTTTACCAATCAGAAGTCCATTTTATTGAACATCATTGTAAATAAAATCAGTGAATATGCATAGTTGGCCAACATACATAAAATGGAAGGTAGTACACACTTATTGGTATGCTAGGGATAAAGGAAAGAAAAAACTAGCAAACACCCAGTGTAGAGTTCCAAACAGCATTTGTATGATATGCAACTTACACACTTTATGACCTTGGATGAATATATGCATAAGGAAGTGAAGCATCCTTTTATACCTGTAATTTATGGCCTTTCTAAGACCCATAAAGATCTGGCTAATTCCCCAGTGAGACCAATTGTTTCAGGCTCTGGGTGGGTGATACAGTCCATATCCATTTCTTTCAAAAAAAAATTGAAAGCCTATCAGAAGTTTATAAAAAGTTATATTAAAGATACAAGAGACTTTATTATGCAATTGCATAAATGACAACTAAACAATGAACCCAAATCTGTAATAGAGTAATTACTAGAAATAGTGTTTGTATCACTAGATGTAAACTCCTTATTTAGTGTCATACCTGATAACTACAGAGCTGAAGCTGTTAGACACCATCTATGTTTGTACACAGATAAGAGTAGCACTCATGTAGAAGCTCTCCATGCTCAATTAGAACTTGTACTCTGTAATAATGTATTTTTGTATCATAAAATCCTATACCATCAAATGAAATGAGTGGCAATGGTTACAGCCATTGCCAACACTTATGCTAATCTTGCACTTTCCATCTGGGAAGATGAGAATATACTCTCTGACACTAATGCTTTTGTTAGAAACATAAATATTTTTAAGCATGGCAGAGCAGTACTTAAACTTTAGAATATATTTTTACATATATTGATTTGATACTACTACTACCTTCTTAAGTTTAAACGTATTCAAAATCAGACATTAATTCTTTGGGCATTAATGTATATATTAAAGATAATACAATAGGTACTAGAATCTATAGAAAAGAAGTTCAAACTGGTAGATATTTATATAACACTAGTATACACCCCACACCATATATACAAAGGCATTGTATTCAGTCAGTTCCTTAGAGCCAGACAGCTAAATACAGATATAGTTGACTGTATCAAACAGCTAGATGAGATATCACAGAGTTTAAAGATAGAGGCTATAGTATTAAATTGTTAGAAGAAAATTAAAAAAAAAAAAAACAAGTGTTGAGTGAAAGAGATGGCCTAGCTAGACCATATCTCTCAGATACAGAAGAAAGCCCAACCAAAGAGTCTGTAAATAATATTATGGATAGTACTTGCAGAAATTAGTTTAAATATATTATGCAATAAAATGCAATACCAATAGGGTTACCCAACTTATAAGACAAGATTGGTCTACACTATGCATATTTGATGTGGTTAAAGAAATTGTAGGTTCTTCACCTAATTTTACGTTTAGGAAATGTAAGAATCTGAAACAACAGCTCTGTTATAAAGACATGCAAATGTACTTTAAGAATGCTATAATTAAACTAAAAATAGTGTGCCTTGCTATGATTTCCAGTTTTGTCACTGTATAAATAACAAAAATGTTTTTGTACACCCTAGTACAAGTAAGACATTTTATTTTTATAAGTCTTCCACTTGTAAACCAAGAATGTGGTTTTCTTAGCCACATGTGAAAAATGCACTTCAGTTTATTTTGGAAAGCCAACAAGATGTGAAAAGAAAGGGTAGCCCAACACTTATCTGACATACATAGGGAGGTGGAGAGTAAAACCCTAGCTAAACATGTGAGTTCAGATAAAACACATAGCTTTACATTTAGGATTATAAAAAACATTGAATAAATATTAGAGGAGGACATATTGTGTTGAATACTGAGAATGCTGAATATAGATTGAGTAATTTGTTTCAAGCAGATGTGTCCCCCTGGGGTGAATGAAACTGTGAGTTTAAAACCTGTTCTCAAGAGAAGGTCTCTTTTTCCATGAAACATGCACTCGATTGCTTATTTTAATTATTTTATTGTTGCTGCGCTTCTATTGGTTTGAATTTGTTCATGTGGTATATATATATATATATATATATATATATATATATATATATATATATATATATATATATGAAAATGTGTTTTAGTATGATTTTAACCACTGAAGAAGAGTTTTATCTCAAAACCTTTGCTATTAAACTTATTTTTATATCACTTTGTGAGATCCTTTTGCTTTTTATTCTTGGTATGCTAGGGATAAGGAAATCTGCCTTTTCCCTGGTATATATAATTAGCGGGGGTGCAGGGGCTGCAGCCCCTCACACCCCCACTCATTATATATACCAACTCCAAATTGCACTACAGTGGGGAAAGGGCAGATTTCATTATCCTTACAATACTGGTAATTGTGTACTATGTTCCATTTTGTGTATGTTGGCCAACTATGCATATTCATTAATTTTATTTACAATGAAGTGACTGTTGGTTAAAATGGAGTTTTGCCAGTTAGTGTTCAATGACTAGACATTCGGAGGAAATTTAATTCAATTGGTAAACATAGAACCGGGAACAATACATGCAGAATAATGTTTTGGAGAAGGACTGAGGTTTAAGGGAAGGCAGGAACTGAATGAGCTTTATAAAGTTTGACTGACAGTGACTAGATGGATAAGTGATGTATAACTTTTGCTACTGAAAATGTGTCAATATAGTTTGCTTTCATTTATATAAATGTATAATTGCCAATGTCATAAGTATTAATTTAATAAAGATAAAAAAAGAAAGAAAAACAATGAAAATGCTGCCTCTGTATGACAGTGGCATCATGATTCTTTAAAATCATAACCGCATGATCATACACCAGCTTTCATTGACTGGAATATGCATGACTTTATGGCTTTATCCTTGGCAAACTTCTTCAAGAAAAAGGCCAAAATTAAGCACTAAGAACATGTCCTTAAATGATTATTTCTTGTTCTTTTATACTATTCATCATCCTACTGTCTTTAAATATATTTAACAGTTCAGTTGTATCTTGGAAAACATTGTCCAATAAATATTTAACTCAGCAGGAATCATTTCAAAACTAATACAACTCTGAAAATTTAAGAAATGTGTATTACTATTTTTCTGAGAATGCCTTGTTTCAATTCAGTGTGAATAAGGCATTTGATCGGTAAGATACAAAGTATGTCCCTAGAAAATATCCCATGGCCACTTACCACCTTCCACCCATTTTCCACACATTATGTTCCATTCTCTTGGCCCCAAAATAACCATCCAGGATCCATACAGCTAGTGTCCTTTCCAAACCTTCTGTATTTTCACACAAACTTAATGATTCCTGTCCTTAGTTTTTTATTGGTTTGAAATCTAGTATTCTAATGTTAAGGAATGGGTGATATTACCAATTATATGTCAAGCACTTAAGTCTAGAAGTAGCTCACTAGCTTTTCATACTGTCATTCAGCTAGATTCTTTATTTTTGCACTTAGAATCTGAAAAAAGACTCTGAACCAGACAGTGCTGCCCCCCATCATATGTCTTGGGGACATTTTTGAAATCATGTACTTGTGGCTAGGTGGACTTAGTTAAAAATTGTGAAAATAAAAATTTATATACAAGCATAAATATGCACAGACTCTCTCTGAGATACACATATCACACACACACACACACACACACACACACACACACACACACACACACACACACACACACACACACACACATACACATACACATACATATACACACACACACACACACACACACACACACACACATATATATATATATATATATATATGTAGATATAGATAGACAGGTTTACTCAAAATGACGAGGTGACTTACCTTGACCATTCACATCTCCAACCCGGAACAATGAAAAAGCATCACACCGATTGCTTAGAATGTGGATTCTTTCAAAAGAAAGATTCAACATTTGACTGTTCACCATTCAGGAAAAAAACTTCCGCTGCAAGGTGGAAATTCATTTCCTACAGTTTTGCATGGGGGCAAGCTCCCCTGAACCCCCTACACCCCCTGCTACTTATATATTCTAACTCCAGTATCGCACTACAGTGAGGAAAAGGGTAATTTTCCTGATCCCTACTGTAGTGCAATGCAGTTCAAAACAACAAGGCTCCAAGCTGTGAACGCAGTCTCAGTATCAACGTTTCAAAGTCAGCAGGAATTGTGTTTGCAGTTTTGCCTCTATGCTGCTCCATGTTCATCCTTCTCACTGTCGAGGTAAATCACCTTGACATTTTGATAGTAAACCACACACACACACACACACACACACATATATATATATATATATATATATATATACACATTTGGTAGAAAGGTCTTTGTGAGTGCAAAAGAACAGAGAATGCACAAATGTGTAAATGCTTATATGTATGCATCACATATGGTTGGATTTAATTTTATATAATGCAGGTAAGCAGGAGTGTGCAGGAAAAGTAATGTTTAGATGCAAAAGTGTGGAGCATTTTTACTGCTGGCAATACTAAAAAAGAGGGTATACCTTTTTCTGCATTATTCTGCAACCTGATATGTTTCGTGGCCCATTGCTGCAATACCATTGCATTCAGCCAGTAATGGTTTACCTGATGGATACAAGGTGCAGGATATGATTCTTACCTCTTGTTTATTGGCTAGGCTTGTAATATTCTGCAGTCAGATAGCCTAGTATTTACCTATGAATCAATTCAAATTTAATAATAGTTCTCTACAACAATGGCTTAGTAATGCATTTAGATAAGACTGTACTTTAAACTTTAAAATTAGTTAAGAGATTGTATTCCGATTGCCATCTCCTTTGCTGTTAGTACAGCATGCCTGTTTCATGGATGACATTTTTCTTTTTTGGACAGCGTCTACTCTATGGATCTTTTACAAAAATCTTTCATTTTTCTGAATTCTTTGACATCTTTTTTGTCTTTTACTATGAATTTCTCCACAGAGAATACTCACTAGGATTAATTCAAGAGTCTTACATTCTGTAACAAATTAAGGCTTTGTAAAATAATATACTGCACGTGTGTGACTGTTGAAAACATGATGAGGGTAAACTCACTTTTTGGAACTTAAAAACTGCGCAGTTGGGGGGCAACATATTGACATCAGAACTAGTGTATGCCATAAAATGTCTCCTCCTTTGAGTTTGCATATAGTGGATATGTGGGGAGCATAGCCTCCCACCCTCCAGGTCAGAGATTTGTAAAACACAGTTTCTTTCAAATAGAATCATTGATCCAGCTACAAACCCTTTTCCCAATTTTGCATATGACATTGGGGTGTCACTTCAACAAAGCCTTCCACCCTATGGAGGCAACATGGTGGTCAAAAGAAAGGTTGCTTTCAACCTGGGTGCTCAAGTCCCTCATAACTGATTGCATGCTTAGTACATTGCTATTAATGTGATAATTAGTAGGGACACCATTTTCTCCAAAGGGATAATGATGCATTTCTTGGCATTCAGTTTGAGGCCATGCTTCTGGCACCAGTCATTAATTTGGTTAAGACCCTCATAGAGGATGTTCACATGACTAGGGGAATTTATGACAGTGCCCAGCTTGCAGTCATTTGCAAATTTGGTCAGCCACAGATCACTGGTTTTGGCTTTCATCTCAGAAACATGTATGTCAAATAGAACAGGCCCCAAGACCAATCCTATGGATAAGCCGTTTGTTATGGGTCTACTACTAGAGGTGGCTTCCCCAATTTTGACTGAGTTGGTTATATCAGTGAGCCAGTTAGCTACATATCTAATAACATATGGATTGATGCCTAGCTGTGAGAGTTTATCTATTATGCTTGAGTGGGGAATAGTGTTGAAGGCTTTGGCTAGGTCAAGGTAGGTGGTGTGCACCGCCTTCCCCTCGTCCATGTTTTTGGTGACTGTTTCAAAGAAGCTGACTAAATTTAACAGGAGTATTCTTCCTTTGACAAAACCAAACTGTGTGTGATCAAGCATTTGGAGGTTGCCAATATACTTGTTTATTAGGTCCATGGTAAGGTGTTCCATGGCCTTGAAGATCAGGCTAGTTAGGCTGATGGGGCTATAATTGCTTGGGTCGATAGATGCTCCAGCTTTGTGCAGAGGGATGACAGTGGCTGTCATACATTTTGCTGGGATGAAGCTGGTGCACAGGCTTTGGTTGAATAGTGTGCCTAGTGGTGCTGAGAGCTCTTGCCTGAGTTCATGCAGGACACAGCCAGGGATGTTGTTGGGTCCCATGGAGGCTGTATTTTTTGCCTTTCAGAGGGCATTAATATCTGCTCCCTGGTGATGAGGGGAGGGGGGCAGGTGCTGTGGATGTCCTGGTTTACTGATAGGGGACAGGGGGTGAAGTTTTCACTGAACTTCTCTGCCAACAGGTTGACTATATCTGTGGCTTTTGTGTGTGTGGTATTCTTGACCACCAATTCAGAGCAGATTTGGGAGTTACCTTTGAGATTGCAGATGTATGAGAAAAAGGCCTTGTGATTGTCCTTAGTGAATGTGGCCAATTTGGACTCGAAGTTAGACTTAGAGGATTTCACCAGTGACCTTATTTGCTTGTTGAGACAAAGGAGAGATTGCTTCCAACTTGGCACCTACTCCTTCTTGGTCCTGGACAGCAATTTTTTTCCTTTTATTACAGAGTCTGTTTATTGCTGCTGTCCAACAGACAGGTTTCCTCTTCCTTGAGAAAGATGACTTGGTCCTGTCAAGTACTGCTGAGTCCATGCAGCTGTATAGGTGCTCATATAGTTTTTTGCTGTAGGCTTAGACATTAGTGCTTGATTCAACTGAAGGGATGGTGGCTGTGAAGCCATTTATACCTGCTCTCAGGAGGTAGTAGTCAGCTTCGGAATAGCTTTTTTGTTCGACCCTGGCAAGGGGGGGGGTGGTCAGGGGAGATGGTGACTTCAAAAGTGATTGCTTTACGGTCAGAACTTACCAAGGAGGATGACACTGTAGGGGTGCTACAGTGGCTAATCATGTTGGTTAGTATCAGGTCCAGGATATTTTCACCTCTTGTGGAGGAGTCGTCCAGCTGATCCAATGCATTGACACTGACGAATTTGAGGAATCTCTGGTCGTTCATGTTTGAGCTAGAATATGTCTTCCACTCTATGGCTGGGTAGTTAAAGTTGCCCAGTATCATGGTAGAGGGATGAATCTTGATGGATTTGAATAAGCCCAGATAGATGGAGTGGACCTCCTGAGTCATGGTTGGGAGTCTGTAGCTAGCTATGATTTGAATAGGTGTTTTGTCAAAAGTTAACTACACCTGGAGTGTCTCTGTGCATCATTGTCTTTCTAATACTGAGTATCTTATTGCTAGCTGTTACTTATTTAGCTTGAGTGTAAGAGTGTGTGTGTGTGTGTGTGTGTGTGTGTGTGTGTGTGTGTGTGTGTGTGTGTGTGTGTGTGTGTGTGTGTGTGTGTGTGTGTGTGTGTGTGTGTGTGTGTGTGTGTGTGTGTGTGCATGTGTATGGGTCCCTGTATTTTGGCTGAAGTTGCAAAAGGTTGAAGATTTGGAACATCAGACTGGCTTTAATGCCAACTACTGGCAATTGTGGAAATCAGAAGATTGCCTTTCCCCAGTACAGTGCATTCACAGGTACGGTGTTTATAAGTTGCAAGGTGTATGTGGGTTGCAGTGGGACTTGCCCTCCTGCATAAAATGATTTGAAAAATGACTGAAACTTTTTTGTGTGCTGTTGTTTGTCTGGTTGGATGCATTAAGGATTGATGTTTTGTATTATGAATATTCAAAGGTATAAATTTTTTGGTGTACAGCCATTGATCCATGTATGTATGTATGCTTGTGTTATTAAAATATATATATATATATATATATATATATATATATATATATATATATATATATATTTACAGAGACTGAGATTATGTGCTTCATTTACTTCAACTGTAATTTTATGTGAATATCTGCACTTAAGCTACACATTTGCAAACATGCTGAGCTATATTTACTTCCAAAACCACTATAAATAGAGTCCCTGTTTCTTATTATTTTCCACCTTGTTTTGGGCTTCACTTAGATGGTTAGTAATATCCCTGTAAAACAAACCTCTTTCACATGTTACACCATCAAGTCTCTTACATGTTCCAGTTTTGTCAGCCATAAACATATCTGCACTTAGAGAAGGGAAAATTAAAACAGATTTTTGGAATGCCTGCACAACTTGCAAATATCAGTATAGTTTTATCTTGGGTTTAATCTTTCTTTTTAATAACCTATAGTCTTATTTCATGTTTAAAGGGAAAGTCACTTCAATAAACTGTTCCACACTGAGACTAAAATGGCCTTTGATTGGTTCTTCCAGTATTGGAGATGCATGATTTACAGGGGATGGGCATACATCCTGCCTAAACTGCAAAACTGCAGGTAAGGAAATGTTCAACATATGTTGCTTATTAATTATACATAGCACATTAAATAAATAAATATTCTATTCGACGGATTTTATAATTCCACTGCAATTAAAAAAAAATGTATGTATCTGATTAAAGTAAGTGAAACTTCAAAGCTGATGAGCTGTGAACTAAGGCATTGAAATAATACAGGTTTTGTTCTTGTCAGCAATCTGAGAATACCTTCCATGGATTTGACTTGTAAATACAACCTTTGTTGTAATATATATATATATATATATATATATATATATATATATATATATATATATATACATATATATATATATGAACAGAAAATAAACATCCAAAGACTGGAATATGGAAAGCATTAATGTTAGTACTAGATGTGGTACCAGGCTTACTCTTAAATAGTTGCTTATAAGGAAAATAATTTAAGCAATATTTGGGTTCATTATGTCATATGGTGACATACAGGACATAATAAAGTTATGGTAAATAAGGATATATAAGAACTCCAGAATTAATCAATGTTGTATTCCTTCATCCAGCTTAGAGAGAAAAATATTAAAACAGTGGAAATATATAATTCTTGTGCAATATGGGTTAATGTTGTACATGACATATGATAAAATTCATTCTTATTTTCATATGCAGAAGTTCTGACATATTCCTCAGAAAATTATCACAGACAGTCACAATGAAGGTGTTTAATAGAATAATAGCAGACACTAGTTATCCATATTCTGCTTAAAAAACCCGAATCCATTTGGTCTGCAATTAAACAGTTCTTATAATATTAGGATGTGTTTAAATAATCTTATGGAGATGGGTTGTCTTGCATAAAATCAGGAAGGCTAATTACTGGTCCAATCATCTTTGCTTCTTGCTCAAGAATTAAGTCACATTTTATACTGATGTTTTCTTGCTGAAGCATATTTCATTGCATTTGCAACTTTTCACCATAAAAGTCTAATAATTAGGCATTGCACTTATTTATTCTTTTGTTAATTTGGTGAGCAAATTACCCACAAAAAACATTACAGCCATAAACCCTTGAACAAAGTGACACAAATTATATCTGACATCTTAAGCAGATAAACAAGCACATATAAGTTGAAAAATTCCAACAGGCATTGCAAGTCATTATGATGCATTAAAATCACTAATGTAAAAAAAATCTTACACAAAACCAAACCACTTTAGTATTTTAAAAAGTTTCAACAGTTACTACCCCATAAACATAATGCAAAACTTATACATAAAATAATTAGAAAGTATGTAATACTTTATGACAAATGATACTGATCTTTATTAATATTGCTACTGTATCTGTAACATGCATTGAATCTGACAGCTTTTATTTAACAATGCTGTGTGGTACTGCCTTTCTTGATGAACTATTCATAACAATGTGCAAAAATAAAATAACATCATATAAAACTTCATTTTCAGGAAATGTATTCTTGAAATATACAATGCAGTCAAATGTAAAGCTCTAAAATTTGTAAACTCATTGAAGGTATTTACGGCAAACAAAGAAACAGATTTGTGTGTTAAAGTGTATACTTCTCAGACAAGGTAGCACAAAAGAGGTAGGAAAGCGATGTACTTAATGCACCATTGTGTATGATATTCAAAAATGCAAACTGCAGTAGACTGCAGTAAGTTATAAATATCCCCAACCCATGGCAATGATATAGTACAGGAATAGAAAACATACACAGACAAATTCTTGCACAGTCAGTAAGCACTACAGAGGTTCTGATTCCAAGAGACTTGCTGTCAGTGTAAGTGAATTCAGTGTATTACAGCGAAGTAAGTCACTTACACTGGGAGGTCTTTTGAACTCTGGCTCCTGGTGTAAACATGTTTATAGTTAGGCCTTACAATGAAGTAAGTCATTTACACTGAGCATAAATCTTTTGAAATCTGGCCCAAAATTTAAGACATATTCTTGCTGGCATATATCAAAGTGCTCTAGAAAGGCAAATAAGACACAGCAATAATTTATACAATGAAACAAACCTCAGAAATAATAGAAGAGTAATCAACATCTGTTCACTTTTATGACTGTTTGATCATATTTCATTTGCCAAAGGTGAACAGCCTGAAAAGATCTTTGTCAGCACAAGATTATAATACACAGAGGTCTGGCAACCATGGAGTTAGGTTGCGACACACGGTTTCTTCATAAAGAAGGAATGAGGCATTGAATTAAAATGGAAGGGAGCTGTTGTTACTGAAGTACAGTTTTGTCTGCTAATCTTTTCTGAATGAGTTTTGAGTTAGCAATGTGTTAGTAAGGAAGCTGTATTCAAATGGACTTATGTAAAACAATTGAAAGGTAAGTTTGCTATGTAACCCCTTATTACAAGAATAAGGTCCAGAACTGTGATTATAAAATACATTTCAAAACACACAACTATACTACAATGCCCTTTGAGGGAGCTTTACCTCACCTGCACCTCCTCATGTGTAAAATAGCACTCCCAAACTCCTTTTACTTATATAGACTGCTGTAATTTGAAGGTGGTGGAATACTCAGATACTACAGTCTCTGACTTTATATGCCATTTGAAGGAATTTGCAGCAATGCATGCCTCCACAGATATTTAGGAGATGTGCGCCTATCTGACATCTGTATTTTATACTTTGATGAGTAAACTAAGACAAAAACCTACAGTAGAAAAATATGTTTATACTTCCTTCCTTGAAGGAGAATAACAAGGAAGAAATGGACTTTGGATCCATCTGAAGTGCCTTGCTTCAATACCTTATATCTGCTTGGTTGCAGAAGATGATTTAATGAATCTCACTAGCCCTTTAATGTGCACTTAAAATTTTAACTCAGTTCCCTCAATCTCTTTCTATCTCATGCG
Source organism: Protopterus annectens (assembly GCF_019279795.1). Classification (NCBI taxonomy): domain Eukaryota; kingdom Metazoa; phylum Chordata; order Ceratodontiformes; family Protopteridae; genus Protopterus; species Protopterus annectens. The sequence continues at coordinate 60,255,840 of NC_056742.1, read as the reverse complement.
CTAAATTCCCCACAGACCTGGTATCTAACCACCCTTTATCAGTGGTCCGTTCCGGGGGTTCCAGTTCATTCCATAAAGGAACCATTTTGCAAATCCAGGAAGTAGGTATTCCCTACAATCTTTCATGTGTACTACTTATTTATTTAGTCTCAACACTTCTAAAAATTATCACAAAAGGGTCTGCATCCTGATCAAAAGACACAGAGTTAAGCCATAAATTTACTAGCAAAGTAGAAGGCATGTATGAAATAGTCCAGCAATTTTAGCTACTTTTAATATACTTGATTGGGAGGAGTCTTATTGCTTAATATTAATTTAACAAGAACTGTTTTAAAGTCTTACATTAGCCATTCCCAAGAGCAGGAGAATATTTTGCAAGCTTTAGTGTCAGGCCTGTTGATTAGAAAGTATCGATGCAATCTTACCAGTGATGTCTTATCTTCACACTTCTCATTTATTAATGTTTACATAGTGTCTGCATAAGTTGATATATATGGGGATAGTATAAGGTGCCCTGCATTGATATAGGACCTCAGTGTCAATCCCCAGTGACAGGACTAGGACCATAAAGAGAATTCTCCAATGGTTGTGTGCAGTTTGGCTCTGACATTTCCTCTTACCCAGTGGGTGAAGGACTGATAAATGTTTTGGGTGTGCTGCTCAGTTTCACATACAAATTTCAGTCAACATGTATACTGCATGCATCTCCTAGCTGGCTATGGATATCTGTGAAGCCACAATGGGAGAGTAAGAACAAGGAATTTCTTTTCAATGGTTCTAAAGACACAAGATGAATGCAGGACCACAACTCAACATCAGAAATACTTAGCAGTACTATAGCTTAGGTAATTTATTGGTCAAAGTCTGTACTAAAGGTCAGTTGCTTATTGTACCATTCTGTGGAGTATTTATAATGCAAGTCCATACCTGCTAATTTAGAAACATCAAGACTAACTCAACAACCACTTAAAATATTTCTGGTTTGGGTATAAATCATGTAGTCCCCAAAAACCTTTTCTACTCACAACAGTTTGTCAATTTCCAAACATTCATGCTGGGCCTAGAACCCCATGCCCACTTGATTAGAAATGAGTGAGGTGCAGGTTATGGATCAACTAAATACCAAAATGTTACAAAACTGATGACGTAATATAGAGAAACCATGAAGGTAAAGGCATAGGCTATGATGCTACTGAATCTGCAAAGATGATGCTCACAAGACTGTTTCAAAGGTCATTTCTTCGTTGTGGTGAAATAATCCTTACTTATAATTTCAAAACTGGCTCTGAAAACTTTACCCACACATTTTTCTTGTAAAGAATTCAGGTCTTTTGCGACTAACATTTGGGGATGCAGGTCTCTCTAGATAATAAGATGTACCCAACTTCAACAGCATTTACTTTATACTGATCAACACAGATAGGATGCTATACAGTTTGATATGCATTCTGACATGCACCATTGGATCTACTTTTTATATTGTTTTTCTGTTGTTCCTGGTGGTTTGGCATAAACTACAAGGATCTCTTTCATTCACAAGCTGGGCACCATGGCAATAACACATAAAATGATAATTTATATACAGTGATACACATTAGCATGCCAATATGCATACTGATAGAGGCATCTCCTTCTCATAGAATGCATTTCTTTTGATATAATGTCTTAAATGACATACTTAATACCCAATAAAAAAAGGTTCAGCCAGCAAAAACAAAACATATCAAAGGTAATCAACTAAAGTAGGTAAATGGCAGAAGGAGGCACACACACATTAATTTGGTCACTTCCTGGCTATTGTCAAGGTAAGTGCGTTTGGTTTCAATTTAGAGCAATTGGTAGATTTTCTTGAAAATATCTAATTTATTGAAGTATTGCAGAGGTTTCCAGGTTGCTGGAGCAAATTTTAAAAAATGTGTTTCTTTTAAGGTGGTTTTGCCATTTTTTTAAGGCATCCACAATCCAGTATCCCCCCCACACACACACACACTTCACAGAACCTAGAGATGAACATTAGAAGATATTGATGGTTTATCTTATCAGATCTTCAACTGACAGAAAATGCCATTTATGGTTCAATTCATCACAATTGCAATTCACTGAAAATAAGACCATTTGACCATTTTAGTTCATTTATAGACTTTGTATAATAAAGTAAAAGGGTGGCATTGCACAGGAAGAAGGGTATTATAATGCTAATTGACAATGATGAACCCTACCATGTAGGTCTTTCACAGCACCTGTGAGAAAAATATTTACAAAAACTTTGGTTCAAAGAAAACAACCGCAGGATGATTTAATCTTCCCCTTTATGAAAAAGATGGGTTAGCTTATTTTAGAAGGGGAAATTTGATTAGAATTATGAAATCAGGCAAGGGCAGTGGTGTTGCATTATATGACATCATTGACTACATCAATGACATGTTTAATATTTTGCATGATAGTGAAAAAATACACAGTAGCATCAAGAAGTAAAGTTTTTGTTGCATATAAGAAAATAAATCAGTACCTGGAAGATAAATTAATGCAGGGTCAGATTAGTTTCGATACTTGCAATTTTTTGAAAAATACCACTCTGACCATCCCGATTATTTTTGGCATCCCAAAGTTCCTAAAATATTTCAAAACCTCCCCTTAAACCCACAGTGGCAACATGTGGCTCTAAGAATTGTCCATTTGCAGTGATGGTTGACAGGCTTCTCAAACCAGTGCAGGATTTAGGAATGCACTTCTTGGGATTTTTTGGGGAGAATGAGTCCTTAACTTTGAGATGAGGGGGGTTAAGTTTTTGACAGTTGACATTAAAAATCTTTATTAACACATATCCCAAGAGATGGGTTTGGAATTTTTCCATGACGTCCTGCTTACAGTTGACTTTTTAACTACTGGCAGTATTAGATACATCATGGGCTACATGGATCTTATTTTAGGCAACGATTGCATCTTTTTTGAAAGTGAGATTTTCAAACAGACTAATATCTGCAGCTTGTGCCCCTACACTTGCCAGTTTAGTAATGCTCACCTGGGAGAAAAAGTTTATATTTAAATCTGACTTTTCCCATTATATCAAGCTACATGTTCATTTCTTGATGACATATTTATTTTGTGGGTTGGTAAAACTGATATGGTGGATAAGTTTGTCATGTTTATTAACACCACTACCCCATTTTTAAAATTCAAACATCAGCTGAATGATACCTCTAGAAATGATTTGCATACTACTTTTATGAACCAAGTAGGTAGGTCTCCATCAAATATTTATAGTAAATTTACTTTTTCAAATGCATATTTGCATTTTAGTAGTTACCACCCATTTGCACAGAAGAAAAGTTTAGTAAAGGGCCAATTTGTAAGAATGGCAAGAATGCTTTCTCTCAAAGTGACTTTTGATAGTGAAAGGAAAAAAATTAGAAGATATGTTTTTGATAAGGGATATCCCAAAATGTTGGTTAAGTGGATAAGTGATGAAATTATGGAGGGTCGGGGTATAAAATACATCCCCTTTTAGACATTGGTATTTGAGGAGTTGCAATTGCATCAACCAAAAGTTGGATGAAGTTTCCTTAGGTAATGAAGTTAAAACTAGACCATTGAATATGGACAACTTTCATTCATGATTAGTATTAGAATTCAAGTCAGGCTCTAGAATAAATTTAGTAAAAAGTGAAACATTCTTGGTTGTGTTGAAAAAATAAGAAAAGTGTTAGGTAATGAACCTGTATTTGTATACAAGAGGGCAAAAATTATTAAAGGTATTGGGGAATGACCAAGGCAGACTTGTTATTATAATAGAGTGAGCAAAAGGACTTTAAAATGTGGGGCATGTAATCAATGTAAATACATTTGTGAAGACAGTTGTTGGTACTAGAAAATTCTGTAAAATATTCTATATACCAAGAAAAGGGTAATTGTAACACCAAAGGTGTTATTTACCTTGCGATATAGTCAGTATTTCCAGCATTTTATGTTGGTAAAATGGAGCATGCACTTAAAAAGCACATTTACGAACACAACTATGATATATCCAAGGGTAATACTAACAATGCCTTATTTAGGCATTCAATGAACTGTGTTTCTTTTAAACAACTTTTGCATAAGATTTTACAAAAAGTACTGCTTAACCCTAAAGGAGGTGCAAAGGAGAAGAAGATATGATACAGGGAGTTAAGTAGATTCCATGTATTGCCAAAGAGCCACAACATTGTAATTATAAGTAATTTTAACTTTACTTCTTGAGCTTATAAGAAAATACTTGCTCTTTAAGTTTACTTATTCACGGTGGTAAGTTTAATGACTTTTTTTTAGATTTCATATATCATCTTTTAGATCTCACATAAATATTTTTTATTTTTTTCTATACTTTACATTTTTAATTCCATCATTTTCATCCAGTTATGTTTTAGAAGGGTTATTCTTTTAAATACTATTTGTTGTTATGTTTTAGAAGGGTTATTCCTTTAAATACTGTTTGGTTTACAATTAAATTATTTATCATGTGATCAGCAGTTTTTTTTTCATATATACTTGTTGATTTTGGTAAGGTTTTGATTTTGTTCTAAAGAAGTGCAGTTGTCAGTACTTAGTGAGGGATGAAAGCATTTTGGTTATCAGTACACAGTGAGGGATGAAAGCATTTTGGCTTTAATGCAAAGAGATGTTTTTGCTAATAAATGGTCTTTTTTTCATCACTCCTGGCCTCTGGTGATTCACAGGATTTATTCCTTTGCATTGGTGCACCTTTGGAGTTTGTAGAACAAAAAAAAGCACTAAAGAAGGAATGAGCATTTATGTGTGCATGTGTGGGTGTGTGCAAAATTGTTTGTGATTGAGTATGTGTCCGGAGGAGAGTGTGCATGTGTGTGTGTGTGTGTGTGTGTGTGTGTGTGTGTGTGTGTGTGTGTGTGTGTGTGTGTGTGTGTGTGTGTGTGTGTGTGCTTGTGTGTGTTTGTGCATTGTAAATCATTGCATGACTACTGTCTGTTAACAAACCATTGCATGAGTGACAGCTATAGGTATTTAGCTTTTATTTTAAATACTTTTTCAGGAACCATAATGCATCCTACATATAATATTCTATAGATATGAGCTTTCTAAGAAGTGGTAAGGGATACTATTTTTATCTATTAATGCTCTGCTAATTGCATCATTTACTGTCCTTCCATTGTAGCATTGTGAGTCAAGAATTTGTTTTGTTTAATCTTTAGCTCTTTTTCATTCTGTTCCTTTGGATTGACAGGTTCATAGGTATACACTAGGCTAGTGACCACCAGGGGCTTCGTAAGCCTAACCATGCAATCCAACCAAATTGTGTCCCTATGAATCATGTGAGTTTATTAGAAGAGGGGTATGTTGATTAGGATGTTTCTAGAGGTTAAGGGGGGATATGATGGTTTTGTCATTACTGTATTCCTCTGTCTATCAAAGACCTGGGGACCACACCCAGGCTGAATTTCTGATTTCCCATCCATTGGTTAAAGTTACACATAAACAGGTTCAGGATGGACTCGCACAGATGAGGTGCTTGTTCCAGAACACAGGGATCCTGTGAGACACATCTGTCTCACCATTGTGTCCTATTTATGTCACAAGTAAAATGTAAATCTTTGGATCTGCTGGCACTGATGCTGTTTATTTTGCTGATGTGTTAAAGGTCCATCAGAGCTGGATCCAAGCTTGCCTTATACGTTAGGGATAAATCAACTCTCAGTAACCTGTAGGAGACAGACTATAGGTTCATAGGTTTGCACTAGGCTAACAGTCTGCAGACTATTACAACTCTATCCAATAGCACCTCTTAGTCAGAATCAAACCCTATACCTTCTGTCTGTGAGGTAAAGACCTACCTTAACCATTATGACAATCCCTCCACCGCTATAGAGTTATGGCTTTAAGGCAATCAGTATAGGACAATGTGTTTATACTCTGGATTCTCCTGGTAAAGAACCTTAGTAGGTATTCCAACTGTTGCATATGTGGTCACATACATGCCAAGGGGCCATTGGGTCTATATTAGAACATCGAAGTTTCAAAACTTCGAATGTTCTAATATCGACCCCTATTCAGCGAATGCTTACAACATAGCACATGCAGAACAGCAAATTTTTTCCTAGTAAAAAAATTTGCTGTTCCAAAACACATACATACAAACAACACAAGCACACCAAACAAACAGCAATCCACACACACACACACCTAAAATCTTACATCTAACCCTACACTAAACTGTACATACACCACTAACTATCCACTTACCTTAACCCAAACCCTAACCCTAGGGTCTGTCACTATCGCACACTCACTTCACCCGTGCCCTAACTCACCTAACCCACCCTAACCCTCACGTCCACACAATCGCACACATACCTAACCCATGCCCTAACCCTAACTCACCTAACCCGTGCTCAGTCACACACTTACCTGAACCCGACCCGTAACTTTCCACCACAGTGCTAAAAATAGCGAAGTGACAGAAACGGACAACCAAATTCTTTTCCTAGGAAAAAATTTGGTTTTCTGTAGCTTTGCTATTTTCAGCAGGGTCGATAGTAGAACATTCAAAGTTTTGAAACTTAGATGTTTTAATATAGACTCGGGGCCATTATAGTCAATAATGAGTCTTATAAAAGCAGAATAAAGTGGCACTATGACTTCCTTGGACATGGATGCCATGCCTTTACTTACGAGATGGACAACATAAAATGATTCTCTTACTACCTTGGCAATATGTTAGCCAAAGGCCAGGTTACTGTTTATGCATATTCACAGTTCCCTGACTACTGGGGCAATTCTTAGGGGTATCTTATCAATTGAGCAAGAAGCCTTGTCCAAATTTCACAAAAGGCACTATAACACATTTCTTGGCATTGAATTTTAAGCCGTGACTTTGGCACCAGTCATATATCTGTGTTAGACCCAGTGATAAGATGTTTGTGTCATGAGGGGAATCTATGATAACTCACAATTTGCAGCCACCTGTGAACTTGGATAGCCAAAGGCCCTTGACATTAGCTTTTACCTCTGAGAAGCAGATGTCAAATAGGAGCATTCCCAGCATGGATCCCAAAGGTACCCCCACTCTTGACTGGTCTGTTAGTGGAGGTGGTCTCCCCAATCTTGTCTTCCTGGGTTCTCTCTATGAGCTAGATGACAATCCAGTGAGTTATGTAAGGGTGTATGCCCAATTCAGTGAGTTTGTCAACTACACCAGATGGGGTATTGTATCAAATGCATAAGCCAGTTCCATGTAGGCAATATGCACAATTTTCTCATCACCCTTTGCCTTGGTGACTAATTCAAAGAAGTTTATTAGGTTTAGTAGGCATGATCTCCCCTTGACAAAGCCAAACTGGATTGTGATTAGTGTCTGCAGGTTACCTATGTCTTTGTTGATAATTTCAATGATAATTCATTCCATGGTTTTGTATATTTGATTAGTAAGACTAATGGGTCTGTTTATGGTCCACCTTTGTGAATTAGGATAAGCATTGAAGTCCTCCATTCTCATGGTGCAAAGCTTCTTTTGAGGTAATAGATGAAATGTGATTCAAGTAGTCCTCGTAGGCCATGTTTCAAGCTATTTAAGAGGCTTCCCAGGATATCTTCAGGGCCCAATGAAGCTGTGTTTTTGGCTTTAGTAAGCACTGGTAGGACCTGCTTCCTGCTAATAGTTGGGGAGGGGGTATGCTAGTAGATGTTTCATGGAAGGAGGTGGGGCAAGTGGGTGGTAAACTCTGAGCTGAATTTGTCAACCAGCAGATTTGTTATGTCTCTCTTCTCAGTGAAGGTTGTTTCATTAACCACCAGTTCAGCACATTGCTGTGTGCTTCCTTTGAGGTTACTGAAATAGCTGTAGAATGCCTTGTGTTTGTCTTTAGCATGTGAGGTTATCTTGACCTCATAATTGGCCTTGTATGACTCCATTAGTCCTCTTAGTTTTTCATTAGTTTGATTAGAGAGATCTTATCATTATAAATTGCTCTTCCTGATTTCAGACGTGACTACTTTCCTTTTGTTATATATATACCCTGTTGAGGTTAGGATTCCACCATTTTTATTTATTTATTTTGGTTGTTTTTTTTTTTTTTGGTTGTTTTTTAAGAGTCTGGTTTGGGCTTACTGTAGTAGGTACATCAGTCTCCATTCAGCCATTGCATTGTCATACAGGGTCCCTGGACAATTCTGCATAGGTTGCTGCAAACTCAGTGTTAGGAGCGGAATCAAATTTTGACAAACTATCACTTACTAAGATGTAGTTTGCTTTGGAAAAATTCCTAACTGTTACAGAGTTTGCTGGGGTTACAGTGTTGATTTTTATTTCCAAGGAGTCAGCTTTGTGGTCCAACCTCACCAGTGAGGAGATGACATCTGGGGATGTGCAGCATTATCCCATCTTGGTAAGTACCAGGTCCTGCATGTCTGAACCTCTGGTGGATGTGCACACTATCTGGTCAAGGATTTTTCTGTTAATAAAGTCCAGGAATCATTATGCCTGCAAATTTGTGGCAGTCAATGTTTCCCAGTCCTGAGCGGGGTTGTTAGAGTCTCCCATAAATAGGGTATATGGATTAATGGTAGGTGTCTCCAGTGGGTCTAAGTATGAGCTATGAGATTCCTGGGAGAGACTGTGATCTACAGCTTGCTAGGATATTGTATGGGACTTTGTTTATGATGATTTGCTTGTGGATAGACTTCAGTGCATCATCCTGATTAACCAGCATACAGTTTTGCTTTCTGGTAATGTGGATTATGACTCCTCCACCTTTTGTCCCTCTCCATGCAGATGATGGTCAAAATGTGTGGAAAACACTATAGCCTTGCTATGCTAGAGCTCTTGTTTGCAAAGTTAAACTATGTCAGTTACAGAACAGATGTCTGTATCTTCCAGAATAAGGACCTATAAGGTGTGGAGTTTCCTATTTAGGCTCCTAGCATTGAGCACTAACATGTTATTTATTTATTTATTTGACATTTGTTTACCATGGAGGTTTGTCTGGGCTAGTAGCCCATTTTCAGCGGAGACCCGGGGAGAAAAGCTCCATGTGCACATTCACAGTTACAGCATTATCTATCAATATGAGCAAGAGCACCATTAAGAGTTTGAAATTTACATCAGTGAGAATATAATTATATAACAGAATACTCAGGAATATCTTATACACTTTGGAGAACACAAATTAAAATATAGATCTGAGGGTACAAAATGGGCCTATTAGTGGACACCTGTGGTGATGGTGATCTGAAAGCATACATACATTATATAAACTTTAAGTAACTGCACCATAATATGTTTCTTTTGGATTTTATTTGCTCCTAAGGGAGGAGATAACATTTTAGTCAATATTTCGAAGCCTAGGGGACACAGGTGAAGACCATCCTCTGCAAAGTTACGTGGTTTATTAACCATGTCCTCTCATACTGACAAATATTGAGCACTCCCTAGAAAGACAAAAGAAACTAAGCCAATTATTGAAGTCATTCATCTTTTGTCGATAATGTGGTATCATTTTGGTGAAGATACAATGGTGCTCAATGCAAGAAACATAAATGCTCTGAGACATATAATCAGAGAAATCAGCAATGTCTGTCATCATATAGCCCAGAGAGGAACATCTCAGGCCAGTAACTCCCGCATGGACATTGTAGAATCATACAGGTCCCTGTGGTGTAGTGACTTGAGTGCTTGTGTAACTTTGTGGATCCTACCGCCATATAAGCAATTAACTGTTATCTTGGCCTTATTCAGTCTGATGAGTAGGGCATCTGCATTTTGAACAATGGAGTACCATATGACATGAGTCCTAGCTAATGCATTTACTTGCCTTATGGGCTTTGCACTTGGGGCTCCACTTAATGTAGACATACGTGTGTCGTTTGGTGTTGTTTTTGGTGAGTGCTGTAGAGATTGCTGAGGATAGGCATTGCAGTTTATAGGCTTATGAGAGCTTTGTGGTTTGTAAAGATTGCTTTTTAGTGCCTCAACATAAGTGCCAACTTATATGCCTATGTGTGTGGTGGATGCAGTGTGTGTGCTCTTGACAACCTTTTTTATAGTCAAGATTTTTATCTCGCGTTAAATTTTTGTTTGTGCATCTTTCGCATACTGTGTTTCTTTAAGGATTAAATGGTTGTCTGTGAACATGAGACAATTGCTACATTGTATTTGGATGCCCGTATCTATGAAGACTTTTGGAAATTGCATATCCATGTTGTTCAGACCTGTATTTTTTGAGCAACTGTACATCATGGACTGGTTTATACAGAGGTTTCCTTTGGTGGTCTCTGGAGTTTGGCACTAGACTTAGTTAGATTGTGCTAAGATTTGATAGTACTGCTGTTTAAAGGACAAACTAGCTGCTCTAAGCTTGTCTCCATTTAGCCACAGGAATTACAGGTTTCAGTTCTAAGGATAACTTTATAGGTAACATTTATTCAAGAGCAATACTGGTTTGCAGGGTGGGCACTTAGTATTATGGATATATGGAAAGCAATGTGGGAAAAGTACTTAAATAGCTCACACAACAGATAGTATCAATGTCTTAATCCTTCCACTGTTTTATACATTTGCTTACAAACTATACCTTTTTAGCTATACATTGAAAGACAAAAATTAAGAAACTGGCTATAAAAATACATTTTATCTGAGGATGCTCTTCTTTTTTCTTCCTCCTACAAGTTTAAATATAGGAGTTGAAAAATGACAGTTTTATGAGCATTGCACAAAACATACTGTTTCACAACAAAAAGTCCCACAAAAACAACTGTGAAAATTGCAGAAAATGTATTCAAATTATTGTAAAATATATTATTTAAAAAAAAAATGCAGTTTTGCAATCCTTGTAATGTTATTCTTATCTTAGTTATTAAATGAAAAGGCTTAGCTGTCACGTTTTCAATCACGTGGGAAAATTTACTATTTTTCTATGTAAGAGTATCATCATATTAGATTAAATTGTGACATACTCATTTAATATGATGTCTGTTGATCAAGTCTGAATAATGAAATGTTCCAGAAGTACTATCATTATATTTTCCCTTAGTGTAAAGGACAAATAGGCTTTATAGTAGTGTGGTAACGTCATTGTCAGATAAATGTCCTCTTCAGTTCTTAGCAAGGGGTGTCCTCTTTGTGGAATCTACATAGCCTGCTTGTACTAATGTGAGTTTTTTTCATGTGCCTACTAGTAGAAAAACTGGTAGCTGTGATGTGGAGTCAGCATGTGATACCAAAAAAGGCCTGGCAATCTACTTCCATTCCCTACTTGCCTAGTAATTTCTGTAGATGGCATTTGCTGCTCCTGCGGTCACTATAGGAGTCAGGTGTGATGGAAGGATAAATTACAAATACATCACCTGAAAAGATAAGTAGCAGCACGCATGCAATAATATTATGTAAAATAGATGTGGCTAGTTTTATAACTAGGTTAAAGTCAGCCTACTTTATTTCAAAAATAACCAGTGCAGCTTATTAATATTTTATCTCTCTCTCTCTCTCTCTCTCTATATATATATATATATATATATATTGATGTAGGTGGAAAACACAGCTGTACTACATATCAGCAAGCACTAAATTTACATACACACTATATGGGCATTCCAAGATGGGTATTTTTAAATAAAGCCAAACACTAAATTAATATGTTTAAATATAGGGTGTGTGAATATAGTTAGGAATTTATATGTTAATTTATTCATTTCAGTAAATGTCTTAATCTTGGATAGCAGACTGAGAAGACAAAAATTATATATATTTTTTAGTAAAATGTTATTACACACTTGAAGTATTACTATGGGTTATAAGCATACAAATACTCATTTTCCTTGAATGAAATGTTAAATCATTAGTAGAGAAATGACTCTCTTGGTAAACATATCCATGTTGCTGTGATCCAAGAACTTAAATTGCTTTGTCTTGTTGATTCATTATAGTGAAGTAATTTCAGTTGCCATTCAGCAGTCTGTTGAACTGGAAAATAATTGGCTGCTTATCAATAAAATATCTGAGCTTATAAAACAGTGTATTCTTAATCATGCATTCTTTCTTTACTTCTGTTTTGATATAGCATTGCATTATAGAAGTATAAAACAAAAGAAAACCTATTAACTATCCCTGAGATCATAGCTTTGCTAAATAAAAATAAAAATGTGCTGTTTTATAAAATGAAAACTAAGTCGATCTCAGATGGTTAGTCCAATTAATACTGTGTGAAGTTTCTTTTTTTCTGTTCGTAAACCTCTTTTCAAGTTGCAAACATGTTCACTGCATAAGTGGAAACAGAAACTTGTACTAGTCTCCAATGGCATCAAATGAAGGAATATACAAATGACAGCTTCACTGAGGACCCAGATGAATCTGGGCATCAGTGGCTACTACAAGACAGGGGACATTGCCAGCCAAATCTCTTGTTTTATGGATGGGAAAGCTTGCCTTTAAGTGTTGTTAAAATACTTAAGGTTACACATGTGTACCCATGTGGCAAATATTTGGCAAGAAGGTATTATGTTAGTTGTCATCATTGTTAACAATGCAGTATAAAATATGTAACTCATTCTATACTGTCCACTGCTGGATTGTCCTGACATTGCCAAGTTAGTATAGCTCTATGCAACAATGACACATTCAACTGCCAATTTGTTAGTCCAGTAATATTATAAAAGGCTTCCTTTGTTGATCGATGACGAGATAATTGGATTCTGTCTGTATACAAATTAACAAAATCAATTTTAATCATAATTTATTCCCTTGTTATCAAGACACTATAAGACTGCTGCTTGTGAGATAACTTTTTGCTCTATTTTGTCATGTTTTACCTTTCTCCAATGTAATGTAGCTTCTCCAATGTAGTGTAGTTGTTGCATAAGTAAAAGTTATTGGGTGCAGAGGGCATGAGCCCTACATGAGGAGTGCTGGGTGGTTTGCCCTCATCTCATAAATATGTTTAGGGGTTAGGAGATATTCTGTTTTTCATTATTTTTGGTCAAGTAGTACTTATTTAAGCAATCCTGCCTCAGACATTCATAGGGAAACATTATAAGCAGCCACATAAGCAGTTTCCCATGAATCACTGAGCTGCAAAATTCAATAACTTGCACTTATGATAGTTTAACATTAGTTGTTTAAATAGCACCCTGTTCAGAGTGATGCTGTAAAAATTAGTACTGTTGTGAATAGGATACGGATGCCGTGTGAAATGGGGTATTGGGAAATACTGCCTATTCTTGGGATAAAAATGCAGTGCAAATGAGTATACTGGGAAACCTTCTCTGATTAGGACAGGGATATGGAAAGATAAAGGTCTTTGTAAAAAATGCTAGAGAGAGTAGTAACTTCATCCTAATATCCATAGTTATGGACCTGACATGATCATAAATAATGAGGCTTGTCTGGGACTTTGAAATTCTGCAAGGATTTTTTGTGGGTGTGTATGTACATCAATTACAACAAGTGCAAAACAACTGGAATTTTTTTGATCTATTTATTGAACAGGTTAGCATACTAGTCACAAGTACCATTTTTAGAGGCAAAATGGGAGCACTATCTGTTTAGTAGACTTGATCAAAGTTACACAGTTGATAAATGTAGGATAAGGGAATCAAATTCCAGCTACAGGAAGCAGTTAATTGTGAGCTCATATATTTAATCCTCCGTGCTGCTGTTACAATGCTTCTGATTTTAAAAAGTTGCAAAGTTAAAGATCTGAGACACTTGGAGGTCTCTTGTGCTAATACTTGTATAATGGTATCCTAATTCTATACTTAAAATACTCCATTGTTCCTGTAGTCTGACTTGTATTCTGTCACAATTTATAAACAAGATGTACTTGTTCTGACATCAGAACAGGTATAAACAGTGACAAGAGGTGAAGATGACATCACTGTTTAGTGTAGAGGATAGGTATGTTTTGGGGATAAGTATTCATGTAACTACAACCTGTGTTGAGAATGAATACTGCAATGAGGGAGGATATTCAAACACTTGACCAATGTAATACTCTGCTTGGGATATACACTCAGTGAAGCTTTTCTGTCTTTTCGCAATGACTGTGCATAATGAAGTGGTCTATATTTTATGCATGTAAGGTGATAATACATATTTCACACCAACTAACTTCTGCTAGGACTCCATGGCATAGCGATAGGTTCATAGGTTCATAGGTTGGTACTAGGCTATCGGCCCTAGAGCCTATACAAGCCTAGCCATAACAATTCCCTGGATATTTCTTCCCACAGTATTTACTTCCCTGCTATAATACTTTACACATATGATGGGTATGCATATATTTATTTATAAATAGACAGGTTGGATTTACAGTGTAAAACTCTTAGGATCAAATACGCAGTTCACGGACTGCAAAATTTGGAAAGTCATTATATGAAAACGTTATCAGCCTTTTATTTATTTAATAAGTACTCCCGTCCTTAAAATAATCTCTTTCTAAGATTATGTGAAAGTTATATTTCAGTGTCTCTAAAAGTAACAGGTTTTCAGAAAAATAAACTGACCAGTCAGTTCAGTTCAATAACCCCCCCCCCCCCCCATAATAGCAAGAACTTCTTGCCTTTAAATGTTTTTTAATTTATATCAAGTTGGTGGAAAAAAGTTAGCTTGTTAAATCTGGTGTTCATTTATTGGAATTTTGCTAATATCCTCAGTTTACTAGCTAATCAGTTCTAAAATATTTATCCAACATAATTGGCTTAGTCCTTCATAACAGGCTGCATAAATTTCTAAGTGATTCTAATATAAAACATTTATTTATTTGAATTTATTAACCAGGGTAAAGTACTGATCAGCTCTGACAAATTCTAGTCACAGTCTGGTGTCAAAAACTGACCATACGTATATAACTGGCAGTTAAGCATGTAACAATAAAATAGTACAATGATAGAGCAATGCTTTGGATACATAGTAAATGCAATGTATTAATTTACAATATGTCAAATGTTTCAAAATATTTGAAAAACTAGAGTAAAATAAATATGAGATCTTAGTGGTTGAGGTTAGAATGGAGAAGAGTTAAAGTAGACGTAAGCTGTTTTTCCTGATGGAAAACTGATGCATTCTACTTGATTAATTAAATGTGAGTTTAGTATATAATGGAACATGGAGTAAGAGGATGAGTGTGTAATTCATATTTTTGTAACCTTAGTTGCTAGCACTATAACTGGATACTGTTCATATCATATGTAAATATCTCCTTTAACTGGATCCTGTATTTTCTCCAAATGTAACACTTTTACATTAATATGCGATTTGTTTTATGTACAAATACATTTATTATTATTAATCTGTACTCATATTCTCAGTTGAAGCTTTTCTCCCCAGGCATCTACTGAAAAGGTATTTAACCTAGCCTGACTTTAAAAGTAAACAAAGGAAAATAATTTTGTTTTATTTCTACTTTAGTTTGCTTACCCAAGCTGAGCACTCAAAACACAACAAACTTCAGGCTCAGCCTGGTTAATGATACAAAAATGTGATTTGAACAATTAACAACAAAGGCCTAGTTTGATAAAAATTAAGCACAGTACAAAGGTGTATAAGCAGCCAAAGTAGTTTTTTTGTACAAAAAGCACAGTAGAAAAGATGGAAAGATATAGTAAGTGATACTAAAAACAGTGTAATATGCTGTGGGCAAGTATACTATATAGAAATACACAGATGATATTGTGTTAAAATACTAATTAAATTAAGTGTTTTTTGAAACAAACTGAAGACTTGAAAAAAAGTGTTGGTTAGCTAAAGTAGCAAATGTGCTGCTGTCTTTTAAGGTATGAACTTTGTTAGATAAGGCCAGTAGAAAAAATATTTACACTGGCTTTGTTTGGGTAGATGAAATTTTAGTTTAATTTGAACTTAGTGTAATTAGTAATGTTTTTAGGTAACTGAAGAAAGACTGCAAAACAGTGAGTGCTGAAATAGAAAAGCTCTGGTCATTACACTGTCATCTGGTTCCTGAGGTCTGGTGACTATGACTTAATTGTGAATGAGCTCTAAGGTTATAGCTGGGAGTGGAGGAGAGGGATTAGCAGCAATGGGTGTGAGTGCACCAAGGTGTGGTAGTTTGTGCTACAGGGAAGACCCTTGGCTTTTCTGATTGTATGACAAAGGTGTTCAGCTCTTGGGGAGTTTGTGGGGGAAAAACAGATTTTTTTAGAAATAGATTGGATGTTTCTTGTATTCCTGTTGGAGGCTGCAGCAGTCATTGGGACACTATATTCCAATTCGGCTAAGAGAATGTCTTTGCCAGTGGTTGCTCTTGCAGGTTTTGAAAGGAAGTGGGAGATTTTATGGGCCCAGAAAAGGAAATCATTTATTTTATATCTAGTATTTTTCATTGAGAAGGTTGTAGTTCATTATACAGACACATGCCCAAGTATTTCATGGGTGAGTGGCTTATTGTCTTATTTCAAGGTTCAGTTTTAGAACCAATGCAATTTAGTTTTCTCATTGACAGAATGAGTGCAAAAAACTGTGGCCTGAGAAGTTTGATGATGCCTGTAAGATGAATATTCAACAAATTAATAAATGTATTTACTTTCCAGGAATACATCAGCCAATGTTCAAAAGGATGTGAATCAAAGTGACAAAATTCAATATGTGTGTCTTGCTCTCTTATGCATCAGTGAAGGAGGAAAACATACTAATTATTGCAAATTAAAACTGTTCGTGCAATTATTTCCTTTAAAGAACAAGGAACTTTAATAATATCAAGTTATCCTATTACAAAGCCGTTCTAAATCCAATTAGTCAAATTAATGTTTATGTGGCAGCTAGAGCATATCCAAGCACTCGGTGGGTATAGGATGGGGAATTTAATTCTAAACAGGCTATAAGTACTTTACAAGATATACACACAAACACCTCTCCCCCCAACATGGAATCTAAAGGGTCCCTAATTCATATACATTATGTATCTGTTCTTCCACTGAAAACAATGCATATCAAGCTGCCCAGTGGTGCAGAGGGACAAAACCCTTATTGCAAAACAGCTAACTTATATTCAGTTAGTACCATGGGTGATGGGGTAAGTGAGTGGCTGATGTTGGCTGCCCATCCATGGGGAAAGGAGACAGTCAAAGGTCATTGTAATATAGCAGTATTAACAGCCTGGCAAGATTTTCGCTGCAAAGCATATATGCTACCTAGTCATAGGCTGCATATGTGCAAAAGCACTCATGCACCTGCAGATTCAGCAATAATATGGAGCTCACAAAAGTTCACCATGGGCAGGTAGTAGGTGATAAGATTCCCTCTCCAGCAGCACTATGACACTGCACCAGCATCCTCTACTTCCTCATTGGCCCCAGATGTGACGTCAGGATGAACCTAAGGGTAGCAGTCCAGTATATCCAGTAGATCTGGTAAATGAGAGGGACTGGTAGCAGCTGTTAGCTACCTGCAGGGAGGGGTGAGAGAAAAAAGTGCCTATAATGGTTTTCTAAGTGGCACAGTGATATCTATTAAGTTAGGTATGAATTTCAACAAATATTGCCCCAATCCAAGGAATTATAAGAACGTGACTGTGTTCTGTGTATATATTTAATATTAGGGACACATTTCACACTTACCCTGAATCTCCCTTAGTCTGCTCATCAGCTTGATTATCCTTGTGCTATGCACTTGTTTGGTGGGACCCTAGACATACAAATCGTCTGTTATACTGAACAGTGTCTGACCATTTCATTGCTGTAGTACCTTGCTGAAAGACTTACAAGGCTCATAAACTACCAAAGGGTAGTCCTGGTAATCTGTATTTTCTGAGAGGGACAATAAGTGGATGTAGGTTTGAACAAGCCTCATCAAGTATGATTTGGCAAAACTCCACTAAGAATTTAGCAAAAAAAATTTTTTTGGCACTGACAACAATTAGAACATTTTCAACTAATTCAAAGCTTTCTTTTTTAGTACATGGTCTTAGGTCTAAAGGCTAAATACATGTGCATATTCAGATTGCCCAATATGTAATGACGGCTAATTCCAAATACTAGATATTTCTATTTTCCAGACATTTACAGCTCTTGCTGGTTTTTTTTTAATTTAAACACAAGAGGATTTAAGTACAGAATGCTATTACTAATGAAATATCCAACAGCCTTGTGCAGTTCAACCCTAAAGAAAATGTTAAAAATAGGAAATGCATAACATTAAACCCCAGGCATAATCTGCTACACGTAGCATCATGTGTATATATATATATATATATATATATATATATATATATATATATATATATATATATATATATGAGCATTTTAAATGAGTTGAGGTTTTTAGAACCTTAACTTCCATTTTTGGATATGCACACATTGTTGCATTGTAGGGAAAATCTGATCTCATATAAGTTAAAAATAGCTTTTTTAAAATTAAAAAGCTTAATTAATGTGGTTTTAAATATTAAACCCACAACCTGAAGTGTTTTGCACTTAATCATTATAGAAATTGCCATGAAAGTTAACTTACTATTTCTAATTATCCATAAATCTGCTATTACTTTTACAATCCATTTAAGAACTTTGTTATATATAGTATTAGATGTGGCCTTTGTTGGGCCAAAATGTTTTACCTTTCACTTGTTAGTACTTAGTCATATTGATGCCCTTTAAACCCATATTAACATTACTGACATGAATCACCATTCTCTCATCTTCAACAGATAAAACGATTAGCCGAATGTTAGCATCATCTGATATATTTGGAAACATCAGTGCAATCAGTAGTTGGAAGGCTTGAAAAAAATCATGTTAAACAGAAATGGGACCCAGCACTGAACCCTAATGAACACCACTGGTGAATGGGGTCCCCTTCAATATATTGCCTGGATGAATAACCCTTTGCTTGGTCTCCATCAACTACTGATGAATGCACCTTACTACATATAGTTTTGTAGATTTTGTTTAAGAAATGTTTCAATGATTCAGTCATGCAGAAGTCTATCAAAAGCCTTAAAAAGGTCCCAATAAACTAAAATTATGTCCACGTATATGTCCAAAATCACAGTAATGGGTTTACAAATGTCTATGAGAAAGGTAATAGTTGACCATACCATGACAGAATCACAATGATATGTATCAAATTGTTGTTTCTTATTCTGGGTTTCTCAACAGCATGCCTTTACTTGACCATTTTAATGTCAAAAAAGTCTGCCTTATCAGGAAAATATTTAAGTCAGCACACTCTGTTCCTTCTAACTTCTGGACCGAGGTATCCAGTTTGCATACTAGTTACCACAGTTCTTGATTACACTGGCTAGTCTGAAGTAGAAACATGGCTTGTAACAATGCAAAAGTTAAGATATTAGTTCAGCAATTTTCTTTATCAAATTTGAAAATAGGATTATTTCAAGAGATACAAAATGCTAAAATGTTAAGACTTCAAATGCCATTCAAAATCGCATAAGCATATGAGATTTGCATCTTTATATTATCATCAAAATCTGAAAAAAGAAAAACTGGTTGTGATGAATTTTTGAAATCTGAAAAAAAAACATGCATTCTAATTATTTTGTTACTATGATGCAGTTATTGAATCACACAGTAGAAATGAATATATTTCTTCTCTTTTGATTTTTCTGTTTTCTGAAAGCTGTAGACTCAACTATTCATCCGTATTGCAGTCCTGTTTTCATTAACTTAATTTTTCTTTGCACACCATATAAGTAAGATAGCTGAAGTAGTCGAGAGGTATAAGGCATGCTGACTTTGAAAACATTAAATTCCTCCATGTATCTTAAATTGTATTCTTAAAGATATATAACCCAATATATTATAAGCTTCAAGTGGGAATAAGTGCAGTGTGTGTGGAATGTAAAAGTTTTTCCAATTGGAGGTGCATGTAGTTTTGCCTTTCTGAAAAAAAAAATCTGATACACAATTTTAGGTTATTTCTGTCTTACAGTTATATGCATGACTAATGACAATACAGAATTATACAGTGTGGTTGTCTCCACTAGACCAGATGGATAGTACTGTTTGCACCTGAAGCAAGGGTAAAAGTAGAGATTGATAAAAATGAAAGATTCTGCAGAAACTCTTTAAAATAAGATAAGGTTTATAAAGTTGGCTTTGTTAAGTCATTAGACAACGAAGACATAAATCAATCAGAATGATGTTTGATGCTGCTCTAGGCAGTAGACACCAGTAGCATCCCTCAAGCTATCACATTTCTGGTTTAGGGAAGCTACATTTCTATAGTGAGACAGCTAAAATAACTGAATGCCATTTGCTTTGAAGATTGTGGCTCTCAGCAGTTGAACAAAATTAAATTTTTTAGATTTATTAATTTGCAATCACAGGACATGCTGTAGTAATCATCTTCACCATAATTATCAGCCCCCTTTTCCCCATTTTTCTACATGGGGTTGGAGTATCGTGTTAACTGTCTCCAAATCTCTTGATTCAGTGCCACACTCCTGCCTTCTTCAACACTCATGCCTGACTGTCGCAGATCTTCTTTCACACAATCCATCCACTTCTTTGCTGGATGTCCTCACTTCCTCTTACCTTCTTCCTGTCTGTCCCAAATCTTCCTCACCAGATTGTCTTCTGCTTTTCTACACATGTGCCCAAACCACCGTAATCT